>NC_137588.1:23132295-23285047 GCF_963210335.1 Falco punctatus | reverse complement strand
ATGAAAGTACACATCAGCTGCACCCAAGAGTACTAAAAATTACATTGAGAAATATTTTTATCACTTAAATTTCACAAACACTCATTAAATAAAATAAAACAAAATAAAGGACATCTCAACTAAGTGCAAGCCTTGCAGAATAACTTCACCATGTGAAAGTCAAGAGTAGTTCTGCTGATAAATGGGAGATACAGAAGGGCTCTGAAAGCCAATTATGCCTTCAGGGAAACATATATAACCACTTTTTCCTCTACAGGTATGAGATTTGACTCGTCCATGGGAGGTTTGCAAAGAATTTTGCTACTGCTGGTGGACATAAAGGAAATCAGATCCAGCTCACTTGCTTGACAGCTCTGTAAAGTGACTATGTTCATGCAGTTTTCACTCCTATTTTTGTCACTAAGCTACCAGATACAGTTCTGAAAACATTGTGCTGATACTTTTTAGATACTCCAAAATATAAAAAACTTCTACTTCTTGCCACTAAAGAAAGCATGACTAAATTGAGTGGGCAAGAATTGAAAAGCTCTTCGTAAGAGTTCGTAGCTCCAAGGAAGGGTTTTGTAACAACATATGGAATAGAGATATCCTGCTAGAAGAGGAAGGTCAGTGGTGTACTTAAGGCACTGGATGTGGAGTCACATCAGCTGATCTATTCCTGGCACTGCCAGACATAAGGCAGGAATGTGGGCATTTATAGGTAACAAGAGCAAATCAGGCTGAGCTTTAGCTTCCGTAGATTTAAAAAAAAAAAAAAAAAAAAAAAAGAGAATAGAAATTCATTAGAAGTCATAAAAAAGTTTGATGCTATTTTTTGTATTTGTGTTTTTCTTTAAGCTAAGGCAGAAGATTATTACACAAGACCAACATAAAGTCAGGTAAGTTATTTGTGGTACTGTCTGTGCTTCCTTGAGGAAGTGCTCCCTTCTGCTTGGCACAGGCAGTCACCTAATCTCTTTACTAGAAGAGTCAGTGAACACCACCAACGTGACTGTGGAAACACATACAGGGTATTTTTTGCACAGGCACATTTGCATACATTTGGCAAATAACTATTTTATTTAAAACCACCCCACAAAAAAAAAAGGTTTTGGAGTGACTGAGTGAGGGGACCAATTGTCTTTCTACTGCTGTAGTCCCTTATACAAAGAAAAGTAACAAGATCTTATTCCTTAAACACAACACACACCCTCTTAGAAGGTTGATAACGGTTGATTTCTATTGCAGAAACAGTTGTGCTAAAACAGACTATATTACCTGTAAAGCAACATACATAATATGACATAACTAGGAACTTCACAATAATGTTTGAGCCACCACAGTCTCTCTGTACAATTATCCACCTATTAAATGCTTCTATTTTAAGAGACTAATACACCGCAAAATAAGAATCAGCACAATTCAGGGTTTCTGCTCTTCGTTTTCTAGCCTGTATGGACAAGCCAGGCATTACAAATAACACACCATGCTGGAGCAGCTTAAGGGCAAAGCAAGATAACCCTAGATCCCAAACCCTGCACTGAAAAGCCAACGCCAAATACATCATTTCATAGTTCTCAGCAGATCACTGTCCTTTTGCTGGCCAAGAAACATGTACCATATAAATTCTGAACTCCTTTTTAATGCTATCCTTCAATTACTAACACGTCAGCTTCCTTCTTCCCCCTGGTTATAGCTATGATATAACTGGGTCAAAACTTACCCTTAAACATACTTAAAGCAAGATTCTTTGATAAAAATTCTCAGTGACTGTATTTTCTGACAGTCAAAATTACCTGCTGGTTGTATTAGAAAACAATTTTTCATCGTGTCAGTTTTCCACTCTAAAATGTGTTTAATAATACACATAGAACCAGAGCAAAGAGAAACACTAGTTGCAGAGAGAGAGTGGTCAAAGACAAGGCAGCTTCTTGGTGCCACAGCTGAATCACTGGCTCCAGTTTTAGTGTCTTCATACATTTGTCTTTTGAAGGAGCTAGTTTCATTTGAGAAAGAGAAGTCTTTCTCATGCTAGTATTTCTGTTACACAGAAACCAAACAGCAGTCAGTCAAGCAAGTACAAGAGCTCCACAAACCATGCATTTTCCTCCCTGTACATTGAGACTGCTTGGACTTAATCAGTGTTTTGTCTTGGAGTCATAATGCTACATACTATCTTAAACCTTGTTTAGAGAAGTCTATTCAAATAATTTCCCAGGTCATGATTTTTGTACTTAGGTAAGGACAATCCCTACTTCAAAACTGTAATGCTGCTGGAAGAGTTTAGGAAGAGATTAAAACAGATTCGTATAAGATTTGTACCAACATATAAGGCACAAATACAGACTGTGAGTATTTTTTCATCACTTCTTCACAATACCTCTGCGGAAAAAGCCTAGACCTCCTCAGTCCTTTCCACTAACTTACTGCTTCTCTGCAGTGATCCTAGAAATGCCCCTCCTCTGGGCCTGAAAAGCCAAGTAGTTTCTGATTTATAAACTCATTCAGGATTTGGGAAGTCTCCGTTCCAGAAGAAAAATAACACTCAACCATGAGGAGTTCATTACTCAGCTGTTCCAAAGGCCTCTTATTTTAGAATACCTTGTGTCTTCTCTATGGCTTAGCTGACGCAGCAGTTACATATTCCAATTTTCCATAAAGTCTATTCTTTACATAAGCGTTTGCACTTATTGCCAAAGGGTTAACAGGATCATTACAAGACTGACGTTATCCTTCATACCTATGAGTCTTCTATCTGTTTGCCCAGTGCTTGCTAAAAAAGAACAAAGTTACAAACCTCCTACTGGATACTTAACTTCAGAAATGTATTAATGCTTAATCTTCAGTGTTATTTAATAAGGTCATTGTCTCATGGGCAGAAGTACAAAGGGCAAAGTACAAAACTTTTTAACAAGTAACTTAAGAGGAATCATTTTCAAAAATCCTTTCAACTCCTTCTGATCTGATGTTAAGAAAAAAAAAATCCAACAAAAAAGCCAACACAAAACCCACAGCATATCATTTTTATGGTTGCTCCTCATTTCCATGAATGAGGAGCATATTACCCTAAGAACATACTTATGAGTAGTTATGTGGACACTTGGGTAAGAATGGATGTCATTGCCCAGTGAGTTCACCAGAGGAGACAACACACAAACTTCCTTTGAAAGCCCCATGTTCTAAAGTTACCCTAATACAATAAACTTAAAGTAATTTACTATTACAGAATTAACAAATCATGGACTACAGCATATCAGAATACCACCAATTAAAACTTTTGGCTGTGAGATACCTTTTATTCAGAATTATTTGTTATAAAAACACTAGGAAGAGCCAACTTTGCTCAATTTAGAGCAATGACTTGCTAACCAGATCACTTCAAATTAAGAGAAGGATTTAAACCTTCTTCCACAGCATCACAAGCAGGACCCTTAATCTTCAACTATTTAGAGCACTTATTTTTCCACATTTGACAAATCTAAACGCCCTTGCTCTCTCCCAGGTCTATCCTGAGAAATTAATATTTTACCCAGAAAATTAACATCTTAACACAAATCTTAATACAACACTGCAGCAGAGGTAAAAAAGATTTCCAGGACAATCTGAAATTAGAGAGCTGTTACCTCCTGAACAAGTCACACACACACACCCTCCCCCATACTTCAACAAAATTTCAAAGAAAATCACTTTAAAATATAACTTAATGAGAACAGTCAGATATAAATATTAAGTGTAACTAGTCAAAAGATACAGATATGGGAAGTAAGTTGAAGTATGAAAATCAGGATATGGACACTTTTCCTTTAGCCCTAATGAGTGTACTAGACAGAAACTAGGCAGATCCTGTCTGTTTACCAAAGTGGAAGACACTGTTACTGGATCCTTAATACTACAACATGCTAATCAGAGAGGGGCTGATGTTACAGAAAGTCACACCAGCCTGGAAAAAAAATCTTCTCTCACCAGATTATTGATTCCCGCTTGAAGGATCACAGAAGGGTTCACACTGCAAGAACAATGGCAAAAATCTGAGCACTGCTTTTTAATGCGGCTCTAGATTTTGCAGTATCAAAGACCATAATGCAGGTTTCCGTCCTCACCTATTCTCCTTACAAACTTGTGGGATCTTAAAGCCTTGTTACACACACTCCCTCCAAAGTTTTTCAGCTGCCTAGTTTCACAATTAATAGGTTCGGGCCTGACTGAAAAGCACACCAATGGAGTGGTGTTAATGGAGTTATGAGAAAACCCTGATACTGCACAGGCTTCCTTCTCACTACATAGGAGTAAACTCTAGTGATTATGAGAACAAATTCTTGCAAACTTCCAGCCTGTTTCTCAGCAGTTGATACCATTTCTGTACCATTATAAAGTGCTTGCAGCTGTTCATAAACTCCAAGTCTTAATGCAATCAGTAACAGGAGTTAACATAACTAATATAAAAAGGCTATTTATAGCCTAAGAATGCAATCATTGAAAAATCCAGTTCTGATCACAAAGCAATCTACCATATCTAGTTTTCCTGTGGGACATATTATCTAGTTAAGAAGCAAAGAGATAGACATACTAGTACGCAGCACGTGCATACATACTAGAAGTAGGTAGGAACAATCCATCGGTATCCTAATTAGAAGCACAGGCACACCTCTAAGATAACTGATATACACTTCTCTCTTGAGACATAAGTATTAAATATCATATACACTACTGGGCTAAAATATGAGTTGATTAGCTGCAAATGAATGTTCTGTGACTGAAACAGGAGAAAAGAAAGTTCACAGTTATAGAGCAAAGAGGTCTAGTTTCTTCTCCCTCTTAACTCCTCCTCCCACAACGGCCCTTCTTGAAAAAATTTCTTTGGCCTGATTAGCAGTTTTTTTTAATCTTCCCATTTGAGGTGACTCCCATCAGGACTCTAACATGGAAGACACACTCAAGTACACTATCTTGAAGGCTGCCCTTTATCTTCATTGCCAAACTAAAGGCAGTCATATGGGTGTGAATTCCCCCAGAAGTAACAGCTTTAAACATGATGAAGACAAACAAGGAGAATATGGCCAGTGGTTACTTATCATTGCATAATTTCACCAGTTGCTAGAGTTCTATCCTTTCTTGTTAATAGAAATAATCAGCTGCTAGAAGATTTTGGAATCCCTGAGCCCTGGAATCCCCAACTGGAAGCTCTATTGGTGGCACATGCACACAAAGAAATCAATATTATCTGTCAGTAACAGGATTTTGATGCTCTCACTGCCTGGCCATCCTGGTTCCTGCTATACATGTGCCAAGCAGAAGACTACTCTTATCCTAAAGATATTCATCTATACTTGACATTGCACATGTCAAGACACAGATACCAATTGTCCTCTACTACGCTGTATGAAATAGGGTGCTGATAATGGTAAGTGATCTCAGGTTTATTGCCAGTTTCTATACTTTTTCTTACACAAGGGAAACTTGGTCCTGAAAGCAAAGGCAACTGAAGCATGAGAGAGGGCTAAGATGGCAACTTAAAAAACGAGGAGTCCTTTTTCTATTCTAATAGTCCCGTATCCAATGGGGTCCGATTTCCATACAATTCTAGCTAGTTCTCTTAAATATATTGGCACAGCATAAAGAATACCACTGCAAAGAGTTTAAAGGATGATGAAGCTAAAATTGGGGGAAAAAAAACCCACAGTACTGTCTTAGCGGCTCTGGAATTATTATGTGAAAGAACAAGTCCTCAGCTATCTATTGTAAATAATTTACAAGAAGATCACATGTATAATGACTATGAAATCGTTTTACTAATCACAAATATTAAAGACTACACTATATGAATGATCTAGTTAATTCCAACTGGTGAAAACTAACCAGATTTAATGCTGATGTTTATGCAGAGGTATATTTTATGTAAAATCTAAATTATTCTTACTGTGGCAACATTTATGCACAGAAGTAGGATGGGGATATTTCTCTGCCTGTTTCTATAGTTCTCAAGCTCTTACTTGAAGAGGTAATAACTGTCAGAACATCAGAAATGCAACAGCCCAAGGATATGCTAAAATCTGCACCAAAGCTTCTACCAGAAATGGACCTGAGTTTGAGCTCTATTCTTCAGTTAATGCCCCAAGACTAGGATAATAAAGTTTTACTGTGATAAAATCATAAAATTTCTGATCATCTTATGTTAGCTTAAGTACTGTAAAATGTGTGATAAACTACTTGGTATATTCTCCATCTGTTGCGCAGCTTTTAATTCAAAGGAGGTCAAAGTCAGAAACCTTCAACAAGAGACTTAAGTTCTCAGCTTTAACAAACTTGCAGCATTTCAGGTAATTTAGCTATTCATCATTGACTACACAACTATGAAATCATTTATGTTATAAAAACAGATGAACATGAAATACAACAGGTGTTTACTTGTCAATGAAATGACAGAAGTAGACCAGAACAGGACCACAGAGTTTTTTTAAGACCAGAAAAGAAAACTGAGGAAAAATGAAATGAATACCAGAAGAAATACAAAAGTACATAAAGCTCAGTCTCATTCTTATCTGGCTGAGAATAGAGACTGTTGTAGCAACAAAAACCCAAAAATGATCTATGGAACTCTCACACACATCCAGACATGAACTTTAATTCTAAATGTGCATGCTTAAAACCTCTGCCATTTAAGTCTTTTAAGACTGTAAAAACCAGTCCTTTGGGGAATAGAAAAGCTTTCAATACTTTGGGAGGAGTACTGCTTCAAAAAACAACAGGATTCAGGTCTTCTAGTTTAATAATGCCTTTAAACAACAATCCAGATAATTTCTTCAATGTGAATCATAACGTTAATCTAGAATAAATGATACACATTATGAATATTACTAAACACTACTCTGATTAACCTACACTGTGAGACCCTGGACATCAGATGGGAATGTTTGTTTGTTTTGATCAAAAGACAGTTCAGACAGTGGTCTGTAAAGGGAAGACATCAATAGCATTCTGCTGTTACAATACCGACATCCTGCATCCCCCACTTACCACATTATCTCTTACTCACAATGCCACCAATGAGAAGGCACCTGGAAAAAAAATCTGTCAATAAAATATTTATTTAATCATGGATCTGTCTACAGCAGGTCAGGAGCTGCCACAACATGACCTGAACTTCTCAGTTCTCTACCCTAACCCTAACAAAATGCACCCATCCCTGGGAACAATTATGAATAAGAACAGCGTTAGTATGTACAACATCTCATTCCCTTCTGAAAAGTATGAGAATTCAAGCTCCATTCATCAGCATCTATCCAAGCATCCATTAATCTTTTAAAGCCAAACTCAATAAAACTGAGTTATCAAAAGTGACTCAGCAACATTAGAGCAGAAGTCCCCGGCAGTTTCAGCTGGCTTTAACTGTCAAGTCTCATATATTCAAAGAAACTGAGACTGGTTTTATCATTGCCTGCTCTAGCCACCTCATAATTACATAGTGCTATAGAGGTGTCACAGGACCAAAATACCAGGTAGTCAACTCAGAATTCAAGAGATTAAAATTAAAGAATTGCTTTTTGGAGAATCAAGGTTTTCAGACTTACAGAGGTTTTCTACAAAGAATTAGACCTACTGCAATGTACCAGAGGTTTCTTGTTCTAAATATAACTTCCCAAATGGCAGAGAAATGGCAAGTTTCTTTTATGGAGAAAACAGTCATAACAGGAAAGATAAGAAACTTCAGTTTTGACTTTAAGGCTGATGATGCCCAGAACAATGAAAATCAAAAGGATGATTAAAATCATTCCCATTTGACAAACATTGGCAAAATGTTTACCAGAATCTTTGACAGCACTCATATTTTTTTTTATTTTTTCTGATGTAAGTGAATTAAACAGCAAGCTTGCAGAGGCAATACCTTAGTAACCAGAAAAGTTAGAATGACCTTGTTTTCTTGCTCATTAGAAAGGGGGGGGGAGGGGGGGGTGTAGAAAAAAAAAAGACAAACACATGCTATTTTTGTGAAGTTAGAATGTTTAGTCTTTGCTTGGGTTGTTTTTGGACAGTAACAAAGTACAGCGTTAATATGTAACAACATTGAGGGTTCATGGAAGTAAGACAGAAAGCAATTGCTATTCTTTATAACAAAAATACACTAATGAATGAACCAATGTAAAGAAGGTAAAGTAAAATACAGGGGAAAAAAACACAAACAGGTGATTACTGTGAAGTTTCCCCAGGCTGCTGTATCAGACAGCTTGTGCTGTGCCACCTCAATACAAACCAGGAGATATTCCTTATTGCTGAAACAAGCAATTGTTCAACTCTGCCTCCTGATTTTTACCTAGATATACTTGTGACTTTCTGCAACAGTGTTCAGGTGACTGGTCAAAGCACAAAGGTACATACATTAAACCGGCAAGTTTTAATAGGGTTTTAAATAATTTTAATCTACTGTAATAGTAATAAATCTTTCCTTGGTGGAAGGGTACAGTCATTCAAATGAAGAACAGACCACAGAAACTGGAGCAGAAGACCACCAGATGAGACACACCACAAAAAGCAGTTCAATTGAATCAAATCTTATATTACAGACTTCACGTAAAAACTCTGATCTCCTTAAGGTGGTTCTGTACAGGATGGGGTTTTTTGTTAATCTGTAAATTGGTTGGAAAGACTTTTTCCCTTCCCTCCTGCTTTTCAAACTCCAAGGTTGGGGTGGGGTTCTTTTGTGCAATTTAAAGGGAAGACATGGGAAAAACAGATCTATGCTTAGGAGCCGGAGAGAAAAAAGATTGAGAACTGATAAAGGAGGTAATGTGCAATGCTCTCCAACCTGGAAAGAAATCTGACAAGAAACAGACAGACTGGAATTACAGAGGAAATTTAACTAATACATCTTTTGGTTGGAAAAGATATTTCAACCCTTAGAAACTGTTGGGAAATTCATGAATTATCGCATTTCAATAAAAAATCCTTTCATTTTGTGTTGTTTAAAAGTTGAGAGAAAACAGGTATTTCAGTCAAAAAATCTGTAATTAAAAAGTCTAAGTACCAGATACTTAGCCATTTAGGTCTGCTAGCACAATTATATGTAAAATTTTGGAGGACGAGGTTTCAAGTGGGTACTCTAGAAGACCCTAAACTATAGCTGTTAAAAAAATTAAGGGTACTCCAATTACAACAGTCACTGCTCAATAGTATTCATAAAATTATAATAGCACACATTTAAAGAAACATCTGCTCTTCATCATAAAGCTCCTTTCAATTCTTTCCAAAGAGCTTTACATGAAAATCTTTGTTAATGCAAAAAGACAATTGATGTTCCACCACAATCAAATGTGCATTTGAGGTCTCAAATATGTATTTGAGGTCTCGTTATACAATTTATTTCCTGGAAAGACCATTGTGGGAGTAGATTTGGATTCTAAATTATAAACTATCTACTTGTTCAGAACATCAAGAAAGACAAAAGAGGCAAGATAAAATTCCAAAGATTTGACTGTTCTTCACCTTGAGATTTACTTGAGTTTTATTTCTGCACTTCTAATTTAATTTAAAGAAACAAGGTACTAATTACCTTGAACTACTTTTGTGATGAAACACTTTTTGGCTTACCCTTGAGCAGGGCAATAACTGTTGCTCCAGTGCAAATAATACAGGTTTTGTTTTCAGAAAAAACTAAAAAAATAAGCTTTCATAAAACTCTAGTAACCTCTTTTTAATTCACTTGACCAAATAAAAACCAAAAGTATACTAAAGAACAGAACATGATTTTTACAGTTAACATTTTTCCCTACTAATATCCATTTTGATCATAATTAGAGACAAAAGTACAAAGTGTTTTATATTTTCAGTTCTTTGACACTTCTTAGAGAACACAGATTTTAAGACACAATTAGATTTTCCATACAAGTTTACAAACTCCACCTAATAACAGCAAATGGTCGCTTTCTCAGAGGAAGGCGACATTTCCCACCATGCACCTAGTTGACCATGCTGTGTTGGACATGAGAGAAAAGATGATTGGGGTTTTTTGGCCTTTTCAGATAAGAGTCCTCCACCCTGAAGCATAAAATTCATTTTATCTGAACATATATAAATATAACATTACCCATGCCAAAAGCACTCAACTCCCTCCTACATTTCTTACAAGGATACGAAACCTGATGATTTTTTACAGAACCGATTGCTCAATCCACAACGGATATCTTGCCATCCATACATTCAGCTGTTGATTCCATCTCTGTATTACTCCCTTAAGGATGAGGACATTAAATACGTAATCCCACTCCCACTCGTAAAACGCCTCAAAATTCCACCTTCCCAAACACAGGTGTGATAACATAACATCAGCTCCACAGGGTCACCTCCATGAAATGCTCCCCTGAGAACAGGTCATCTGAGGCACAAGTCTGCACGTTCTTAGCAGCTTGGTCTGTTCTTTCCATCCTCCCAGTACCCAGTCCTCCATCTAGGATAATAAAATTTGTCACTACACTGACTCTATACTTTTACTCCTTATTTTGAACCCCATCATTCTCCCTCCCTTCATTTTTTAAATTAAAAGAGAAAAAAATAGTCAAGGTTGCCTCTTAAGGAAAGTCTGTTCTTATGACTGTTAACATGTCGCAATTATGATTCTGAGAGGATATAACAGACAACTCTCCCAAACTGTAGGGAGGGGGGGAAAGGGGATGGACGGCTGTGTTGATGAGGCAGAGCGAATCCTGTTTGGACACACAGGTGTCCTACTTCCCAAGCACAGAGGCAACTCGCTATTCTGCCACATGACTTTTACTGATTTGCTTTTATAAACTTATTTCCAGTAAGTCAACCCCACAAACAGACATACTGTTCAAGCAGCACGTTCAATGTTTTGAGAGGCTTATGATAAAAGATCATCAGAAGAAAGTAAGAACTTCAGCTTAGAAAAACAAGAATTCAAAATAATGTTAATAATCTATTCAGAAGAGGAAAGATTTCAGATGTCATAGGTGCTATGAATAAGACAGTAGATAACTGCAACAACTTATTTTTTCCCCTGGAAGCAGAAAATCTTTTCTGGAGAGAAAAACAAGACAGAAGTGGCATAACTTTGGGGTGGTTTTTTTTCTTTTAGAAACACCTATTTTGATAATAGTTACCTACTAGACATAAGTAGAAATTCACTCTGTAATTTTTCTTTATTATGCCTGAAATTAAAAACAGGGCAGAAAAAGAAATTCCATCAGAAAGAAAGCAATCTAAAAGAAGAATCGCTGAAAACATATGTAGATCATCAGAGAGGCAACAGAAAAAAATCTGACAGCTGTCAACACTATACCAAAAAAAAGTGCATAAGTGTAGCTGGTTTCTCCTAAGAATTAGGAAACTGGCAAACTGTAATAGGAACATTCATGACCTCGGGGGTATATTCAATGAAATTTTTGTATATGGATTAGGTACTTGCAGACAGAGCTGTTACAAAATTGGCAAAATCAGAACATGGGGTGGAAACACCACATTTCAAAGCACAGCCTCTGCAGCCAACTGTAGGAAGTCACAGTCACAGCCAGCTAACTTCTCCTCTTTGCACACCTGCTCAGCATTCCCCCTCCCTCCTTTTTAAACCTAAGTAATATAAACGTGCAAGTTACAAACATATTAGAAGACTTCAACCTGAATTTCAAAGATAAAATCTTAATTCAACAGTTCCCATTTGGCCTTAACCTTTAAAAACTCTAGATGAAGAACAGAACAGTCATGCTGGATCTGGCAAAAGGTCTGCTTAGCCCAGTACCATTTCTCCTGCAGCAGCCATAAACAGGTACCCCTAGGTGAAAGACTTTTTGACAGAAACCATGGACTTGTTAAAACGTCTCCAGAAAATAACAGGAAGACTCCTCTCAGTTCTTCTGGTAAATGGAAAACGGACCAGACCCTCCATAGACTATTGTCATTTTAGCTCGTTTCTGTCAGCAAATCAGTTGTTCTTGATCCTGCTTTTACCAGAGAGGGCACTACATTCCTAAATGGAAAACCAGAGGAATTTAAGGACTGTGAGAAGAAATTGTCACAAAAGGCATGACAACAGCCTTTATGAAGAAACAAGAGCAAAATCAGTGAAGCTTCTGAGAGACTGAAGCTAACACTTAGCTGGTTTAACTGATCAAGCCAGTCAGTAATTTTAAACGTGACAGGGCACAAAAGCAGATAGTTGACCCTTGTGTGTTAAATCATGCTTGGGAAATCTACTTTGCAGTTGCAGGCACAAAGATTACCGCAATGAGTGGAATTTAAGCCAGCAATATGAGTAATGTAAAACAATTTCTTTAAATGTGACTTCCAGTCCTTATGTTCTGAAAAATAATGCTACAAATTTGGTGTTTCTCCTGCCTCTGCAGAGACTATCAATGCTTCCACCTTACCCAAGCGTGAAACTAGCCCAAGTTTACCCCACTGCATCAGCAATGTTTAGATACACACTGACCAGAAATGCCTCAGATTATCATTGCTGTTGTAGGGAAGAACTACAAGTAATAAAAGCAGTCCAAGAAGACACCATAGCTATTTTTAGAACACATGCAAAATATGGCAAGATAGTATCAGCACCATTTCCCAGACACATACATATTTTTCGCTGGGGAAGGAGGGAAAAGGTTCCTCCTTAGGACGCCAGCCAAGACTTTGCCAGTGAAGTTCTCTGGCAGGTGCACAGAAACAGCCATGGCTGGGCAGCTTCAATAAAGTTAATATAACTACAAGAAACTTCAGATTCCAGACATTATCACCAAATAAACAGCGGCAGTGTAAGTTCTTACACCTCCAATATCACCCCTAAAACTGTTAAGACTGTCTTAACAAAGATCTCGAAGGCCACCACAAACGTGAAGGAGGTCCTTGTTAGAACTCTTCCCAGTATCAAGAAAATAAAAATGAGACTGGTAAGCTTTCAAAGAGTGAAACAGATCTCTGACACCAGTAATCTCCATTAATTGGAAACTCTCTCTCTCTTCAACCTCTACCCCTGCTCAGGATAACAAATGCACTGTGGGCGATAATACTAAGACAGAGCACTGCCAGGTCTGTCTGCCCGCTCAGAACTTCCCTTGGCTTACAGTTTAAGGTTATGGAAATAGTAGCAGTGGCCATACGCAGGTAAACACACGTGCATATCAAATACAGCCATGTACACAGCATTTGCTCCTTCCCCATCAATTTTATTCCATTATCCTAGCAAAATTAGACCTTCAGACAAAAGAAGCTGCTCAGCAACTGTTAGAACCCTCCGTGCTATAGCACTTGTGACAGTAACTGGAGGTGGGGAGGAAGGAAAGAAATAAATTAGCTTCTCATTTAAGGACATAAAGTACCGCCTGCCCACCCCTGGTTCCGCTTTACCCAAAAAATTTGCAGTCATGTAGACTCTGTGAAAGAACAGTCACGTCTTAAGTCACAGATCCTGAAACCTCATTTTCTACACTCATCGATGACCTACAGAGAAAATTTCACCCAATTACAGAAATATGGAACACCTTTATTAGAAAAATAACTTAATAGTTAACTGAGCTTTTCCTCAAGCTTTCATGAAACCAATTTAGTATTTGTCAAATAATTATTTATAAATCTTACCTGCTTTTTTCTTGAAGTTGCCTTGGGCAACAGACTGGCTGACAAAACTGATGCAAATGGAGAGCAACACAGCTCGGGGAAAGGATTTGGAATTGATGGGATCTCCAAAATATTGTCGTCTTTCTTTTTTCTCCTATTTCAACAAAATACATAATACCAAATGATAATTGTAACAACTGCTGTTAAAATTGCAATATCCAACCACAATGCATGACATATGAAGGCCTTAATACCAGGATACTTTCTGGTTGCAGCAATTAGCTTTTTTGTGCAGATTTTTTTTTTAATCAGTAGGCTGAATCTATTACCATACAGCGCTTAACACTACTTGAAAGCAATCCAAGTATTCAGCTCTGAATATAAAGTTGTTTGAATATGTGTAAGTCTTTGCAGAGTAAGAGCACAGATATATTTATATTGGCTCCTAAGGACATTAGTAAATATTTTGTTGTCCCTGTGTTCATGCCATTCCCTGTGTACACATATTACAACAGTGGATGCATGTAACTTCTCAGTAATACTTCCTGAGTACATCACAACTGTATTTTAAACAAATGGATATTTTTTTTCACCAGAACCAGGAGTCAGAAGTGACTGACAAGACAAAACAGTGCAAAGCATTAGACTAATTTTCTGTTTCCAATTACTTTTGTATTTGAATCTCCATAGCTCCATCATAAAATAAATGTCTCGGTAGTTGCTGGCTACTTAAATCTGATTGTATCAGAAGTATCACGAAGCAACATTTGTGAGAGTAGCGAAGATAATCATTACTGTACTTGCTGAATAGCTCAGTTATGCACCGGTTTAAAATAATCACATCAATAACGTGGCTGTTCAGACTGCTGTGTACATTGCAGTCCATGGTTTTCTCACATAAAATATGGAAGAGCACTTTGCCTACTTGATTTCATTTGGAAAGCAGCACCCAAAGCACCTCAAGTATTTGAGTCGTCCAACATCATACAATCACATTTTTCTACGTGTGTGAATTGATGGCTCCGAGCTCAATATTTAACTTTATTACCTTCATTGTTATCATTCCAGATTTCATACACCACTAGGTACAAAGTGGGGGAAAACATCAGAGTAAGGTAACAATGCAGCATGAAGATGCTTTACTACCTGGAAATCCTCACCGAACTAAAGTAGCATTTAGCATCAAGGAGTGAAAAGTCCTGTAATGCAGTATTTTCAGATTTCGTTAACCTGGGTCTACCGAAACTGTTCAGACGCTTCCTGAGAAACCCAGCTCACGGCTTCTTGCCCCAAGAGCAGAGACCAGCGCCTTTAAGAGCAGCCCGGGGGCAGCAGGCGGGGCGCCCAGGGGCAGCGGGCTGCCCCCGGGCAGGCACCGCCAGGGGAGGCGGCGGCTGGGCGCTGTGTGCCGAGGCAGGCTCGGCTGGGCGCCGCCGCTCGCCTCACGCTGGGAAACCTCGCAGGAAAAGGGGGGGAGGTGGGGGGGCGGGGGACGCATCCGCAGCGCGGGGAAGCGCCCGCAGGGCCGGGAAAGAACTTTTGAGTTCCCGGGAGGAGCGGGCCGCCCCCCCGCCGCCGTTCGCCCCCTCCCCAGCCGCGGGGCGCTCGCCCCCTCAAGCCCCGCCAGCCCCGCGCTCCCGCCCGCAGGACGCCTGCCGGCCCCTAGACGGCAGCAGGCGGGCCCTCGAGGGAGCGGGCAGCGCCCGCCCGGGCTCCGGCCTTACCTGTCGGGGGGCGAGGGCGGCGGGTCCCCCCCGGGGGGCCGGGGGAGCGGGCAAGGGGGGCCGCCGCCCGCGGGCTCCGCCGCCCGCCCTGCGCCGCGCGGCACACCGGGCAGCGGGGCGGCCATCGGCGGCGGCGACGTCCTGGCCGGGCGGCCGCCCGCGCGGGAGGCACGTCGGCAAGCGGCCCCGGCGCTGCCGGGCGCGTCGGGCGGAGGCTGTTCTCCGCTCCCGCTGCGGAGGACGGGGGAGGCGGCGGGGAGCGGGGGGAAGCGCCGCCCGGGCGGCGAGCGGCACCGAACGCCTTCCCTGGCACACGTGCGCGGGCGGCGGCGGGGGCGGGCGGCCGCCGGCTCCGCGCGGCGGCGGGGAGGCAGCGCGGGGCGGGCGGGGGCCGAGCCGGGCGCTCGCGGCCGCCTCCGCCACGCCGCGGCCGGGGCAGCCGTCTCTCCGCTCCCCGGCGGCGGGGCGAGGCGCCCCGGCAGGCGGCGGCCCCGGTGCCGCGGTGCCACCCGGCCGGCGCGGGGCGGCTGAGGGGCCCCCGGGGGCGGAGGGGCAGCGCGGCCCGGGGCCGGGCCCGGCCGGCATCCACCTGCCGCGGGCGGGCCTGGCACCTGGCCGAGCGCCTGAGGGATCGTTGACGAAGCTGCCCCGGCCCTGCGGGGGGTCGGGAGTTTGCTGTTATGCCTCGGAGAAAGCGGGAACGAGCAGGGCCCGGGGACAGGCCCATCACCTTTGTGCCCAACGGGCCCCCGTGGGCCAGCTCGGCTCCCGGCTGGGCCCGGGACTGGCGTTCACCGCAGCTTGGAACAGAGCAGAGGGTGGCAAAGGTTTTCCTTGTGCCTCGGGCTCTGGCAGGGCAGCCCATGCAGCCAAGCAAGCCAGCTCCTGCCCGGCTTCACCTACACAAAACCCTGTGTGGCAATTCCATGGGGCAATTCCATGGCCGTCCTTATCAGCCTCCATGCCATTGCAAAAATACACACCCCCTCGCTGTACGAAGAAGTTTGACGACACCAAGCAGAGCAGGTGAAATGGTGTCAGTCAGTCACCTTGACAGAAAGTCAAATAATCACAACCCAGGCCCTGATAAAAACAGCTGTGTGCAGAAACCTGGCTGTGCCCGGCGTGCTCAGCGGAGGTGTCAGACTGGTGAAAACACAGAACGTTTTGGGACCTGTGTGTTTTGCTGTTTTCCTGACCCCACCAAAGAAATCATCACACACAAGCCAAAATGTCAACTCTGGAGAAAGATTTTTACAACATAGAAGCCCTACTCACGGTTTTCATTTTGGCTGAGTCACGGTTGATTTTGCAGGATGTTTGTTGCCAATGAAACGAAGGATTCCTTGTCCTCTGAACAGCCCATTTGCTGTTATGCTGACCACAGAAGTGCAAGTCCAAGTTGATTAACAGTTTTTATATACAGAAACCGGCAAACATATCTGGAATTTTACAGTGTCGGATGACTGACTGGATTTGCTCGTTGCTTGCAAACAGCTATCTTTTTACACAACCACACAGACCAGACCACTGTTTTTTGCCTAATCGATTCAATGGCATAAATATGCATATTAAACCTCACTGTCTTCAAAGCAGCAGGAGAAAGGACAAGTGGTGTAGGTGCTCTAGGTAGAAAACTTAAGTCAGGAAGGGATGAAAGCCTTCGGTGGCAATTGCATGCTGATATTAGTCAGCATTTTAGAAGTTCAGCCATGAAAAGAAAGTATGTTTTCACTTAGCACCAGGTGCAACTTGTTACATAGTTACAACCTGATATACATGGTATCTTTTTGTTTCTTTGGCTTAGTCATGTAATTGCTTTGAAATGGCAGGCAAATAAAAAACACAATTAGAAGGAACATTAGCAAACAAATTAAATACTTCTATGTTTCAAAATAACTTTGCTCGGATTGAGTCATGACAGCAAAAATGCCACTTGTAGGAAAGATCAATAAAAAATGTAATGCTATTATAATTTCACTTGAATGTAGTAATTTAAGAAATAAATTTACTTTTTTTTTTTTTTTTCTACGCGTAGTCTGTCCTGATGCTTGCTGCTTTCTGTGCTTTCTGTGGGAATAGCATTGTACGAGAAAAATACAGTAATTTGAAAACAGGCACAGAAAGATCTACGTGACTGTTCCAGTGTAGCACTGGCAGCATTGCATAGGTGAGAATGTGAAACTAAAGTTTCTCCTGGCTTCCTGTCCCTCCTTGCAAACAACTAGAAGGATAAAAAAGATTGCCTGAGCTTGGCTAAAGATATCTGAGAGCGTTTGACCTAGACTCTGTTTAAGTGTAAACTTTTTAAACTCTCTCTTTGAACAAGCCCAGTAATCTCTGGACTATTAATAGTGTTGATATTAAAAGCTAGCAGGTTTCTGTGAAGGCCTGACTCAAAAATATTTGTTGAGCTGTGTGACTTGGTTTCCTTTTTATCATAAATACACCTAAGCTACCTAGTCTGGTTTTTGATACCTGCTACACTTCTGCAGCACAGTAGTCCTTGTTCTAAGACTTAACATTTCCCTAAAACTAAATTTCTGGCCATTCTTCAATCCTCAACCCAGTAGTTTTTTCCTCTTTTGATTTAATCTTTGATAACCCTGATCAGGTCCAGGTGTTTATCAAGTAAAATAAAAAATATAAATTGAGAAGAAACCCAATGGAGTCAAGCTATTCAGTATGCACCCCACTTCCAGAAAGTCAAGCTCTCCAGTTCTCAAAAGCCTGTGCGCTATTTAGAACCACAGCACTTGATTAATGTGACAAAATTATGCCTTTAATTAGAGTAAATTTTCACAGCTATTACTGACAAAGTGAAGGTTCAAAAAATTCAAAGTATTTGTGATTATCTCTGAGAACTGTAGAGGGGTTTTGCTGGTGTTTTTTTTTTTTTTTTTATTTCACCCTTCCACACCACCCCCCTTACTTTTATCTTACTTTATTTTAAATGTGGTTTTATATGTGTAATGGCTTCACCATAAAAAGCTTCATTATAATTTCTTAAAGATGGATACACAAAAACAAAAAATATCATATATTACACCATCTTCCGTCATAGCTGCAGTAGCAGAGAAAAAATTACCTCTACTGAAGTACTAGATTGAGGCCACAGAAACAGATACTTTTTCCAGTGCAAGACTATAACCAGGCCCAAGTCTTGTCTCCAAATACAATGTTTTCTCTACAAGCACCCCAAAAGAAACTGCATCAAATGTAATGATGTAGAGGATCACCTAAAAAAAAAAAAAAGTTATTTGTCCGGTTAAAAAGGCATGTCCCAAGAGGCAAGCCTGAATTTGTAATTTATATGTATTTATTATCTCATTGTACTTCAAATATGTTGAACACTTACTACCGTCCTGATACAATGAGCTGTGCATCCTTGCTCCTTCTTGAGTATTGCAAAAGCCCATTTTTAACTTTGAAAACTGGCCCATCTGTCTGGGCAGTACTTCACAAGAGCCAAATTTAGCCAATGAGCACAAGCAGAGATACCAATAGCTGACTTCTTGGCAGTAGTGCATAACTCCGAAAATTATCTGTGGTTGAATGTTTTGTGAGGAGTCTTGCCTGTTATTACAGCTCGCACCGAATGTTAAGTTTAGAATGACTGTTAAAATGTGTACCTTTCACTGCAGATAAGGAAAAGGTTCCAAGGGATTAAATCAGTACCACTAGTCTCAGCTGTTTCCAGAAGCTGCTTTTCAACCTAATCAGAAAATTCCTCTGTTATGCACTTTCACAAGCCACAGCACAGTAACACCCTAGTGTTTCCCCTGACTTATTTTCCCTTTCTGCACTTACTACCAAGAAGCAGATTTACACAGTGTTTTCTGTGTTGTTTGGTTTGGGCTTGGAATTTTTTTACCTGTTGAAAAGCACAAATACTTTAGCATACTTCCATAAGAAAATTGAGCAAAGGGATGGATTTTATTGCTAGCTTTGACAACAGCATTTGCTATTTCAATAGCAAGTTCTGTGACTCCCTGTGACAGCTTTGTCCTCAGCCGAGAATATCCCCCTGCTGGAATTTTGCCTTGAACTGTAACACAAGAACAGAATTAAATTCTGTGCAGGGTTTTGAGAATAAGAATGATACCCTTCAAATCAATCACATCAAATCAAGAGCTTATGATTTCTGAAAGGTCACTGTAGCTAAAAACAAATAATTAGGTTCAGCATAGAGTTGACTCAGTGGCATGTAGGGCTTCTGAGGTGCAGGTCAGATGTGACATACTGGCTTCTGCTCCCTTGCACTAAGGCTGCATGAAATCAATCATTCAGCAGTGTCTATAATAAACTGTGCATTAGATGATGCAATCTGCACTGGCCAACCTTGAACTTCTAGAAGGCATAAAGTTCCTTCCTAGAGACAACTGTAATTGTCAAGGGTGAATATTACATATGTATAGATTAGAGTGCCTAGGTCTTCATCTAATGGGTCTAAATCTACTGGACTAGATATAATCTGGAGAGTTAAAGATGAATGAACCGCATAATACACTGCTGCAGTTATTTGTGAAAGTGAATTGATGAATGTCAGGGAACTGATTTAGCAGTGCCAAACATTTGTAATGATAGTATTGTAATGGAAGGAACATTTTTCTTTTAGTACATTTCTCTGTTCTTATTAATCCCTTGTAAATATTTGTGATAATTTAATGCTTTATTAGTTCCTCTGAAATAACTTCTGAGAAGAGTGGACAACTTTAAACATCACGAGTGATAAATTATTTAGGTAAATTAAACAGGCGATGCAATGGCAGAGTACTGTTGATAGTTTTTACAGCCCTTTCTCTGGAACTCCACTTTACACAAAGAACTTAATTTCTGACCTTATATACCTTCAGAATACTGCACAGAAACATGTAATTATTAAGGAGGGAAGGTACTCCTTGTGTTTATCCAGCACAGAAGTTCAGTTTCCATAATGTGAGTTGTTGGGAAATCAGATTTGACATCGTTTTAACACTAGTTGTTTTGCAGAGTGGGAAACAAAATACAAGCATTAAAAAAAAAAAAAAAAGAAAAAAAAAGAAAAAAAAGAAAGAAAAACCCAAGAAATGTAGAGCTAACTAAAATGACTTTTCCCAAACAGCCACACCACTCATAAGTCTCAGCCATTTCTGTCTGAGCTACTGCCAAGGACACTGAAGCAATAGTACCAGACAAAGCACAATGACTCTCCAGAGATATGCTGAGAGGGAGATGTAGAGTTATTTTGGGCAAAAAGAAACAACGTACCTGGTCAGACTCAAGGCAGGCAACATTCCACTTTTGTTATCAGAGTACAAGGCTGACACATGAAATGTAAAGACAAAATGAATTCTGTATTTTGAAAGACTTATGTATAGAAATTTGTTTGCCTAAATGTAGGTATCTAATTCCAATATAGATACCTATTCTACCGTGCCTTAAGAAGGGATGGGTTTCCTGTTCATCCTATGTCACATATGACAGCCCAGTCTGGATGTTTCAGATGTTACTGGACATGAAATATGGCACCAGACACTTGTATTTAGGGGCCTGATTTTCAGTCATATTGTTTCATCCCTGCTTCTGTAACATGCAGCTCACAATGGCTATCCATGACTTTAGGAAACATAATGAAAGTCTAGTAACTTCAGATGTATTGCATTGTGATATTGGCTTTTGGAAGCTTTCAATATATCTAAGGAGATTTTTCTCTAATTCTGGGAATAGTAAGAAATTTTAAACGTGATTGTATACATATCTGCATACAGGTGAAAGGAGGAGGAATTTTACTCTTCCAAAATCACTAGGATAACTTAGCCTAGATTTGCACCTCCAAATTTCCACCAGCCCTGACCGAGCAAAGCAATTTCCAAATCAATCTACCTGTGCATGTGCAATTTAAAATGCCTTGGAAATGAACTCTGAAATGAAAAGCTCTGCTGAACCTTAATGATGGAGTCATCATGTTCCTCCCAAATGACAGAAAGTAGAACAAACAAATGCTTATTTGGCCAGCTGGAACTCCTAAGGTGGTGCCACTGTATGATAATATATCTGCCACCATTTTAATACATCCCCTGGTAGGACATTTAGTACTCTTTGGAATGAATTAATCCCATGGGGTTTATACAGAGAAGGGGTATTTGCTCTGTCTCAAGAGTGTTTCCAAGAAGTCTATATTCAGGGAACGAGGTATTCAATAAACCTTGAAAAACCAACCTACCGTTCATGTATTAAAAGCATTGTGTTGACTACTTGGAAGTTATTAAAAGGTTATTCATGCAAATGTCTGTAATTCAGGAACCCTATCTAAATACAGCGACAATCTCAGCACTTATTATGAACATAATTATCACAACATCAGTGCTCCTAACATTTTTATGTATTTATTCCCTTCTTGCACATGAGTAAATGTTTGCATCTTTATATGCCTGAAGATGTTTAAAAATTAACCCTGTGTGGGTATTCAGAGTACATGACTTTAGGCATGTTAGAGTTGGCCATTAACATAGGGACTTAGAACTTCCATGGAGAGAAACAAAAGACTCCAAAGGTCAACTAAAAAATACATACAGGTTTTAGTACTGACAGCCATCCTCAAATAACTTTTTGTTTCCTCTGACTATGTGGGAAACATAGGGAGGACGGTCTTCTAACTTAGGCATCTCAGTTAGCTGTTGGAAATTAGGCAACACAATTAATTTGCTAAGTGATTTTTCTCAAGACCTAATGGAATTTATGGCTGAGTAAGGAATGGAAACTCTTAGTCTAAAATTAGTACTTTAACAATCAGGCCATCCTTCTTTGTAAATACAATGAAGGTTTCTTGTTTCTAAAAATAAAAAAGGTAAAATGTATTAATACTTCAGTACTCCTGACAATAAGTCAGCTTTAAATCTGGTCCAAAAGGTGGTCTGCCTTTGAGCTGGAGAAAAAAGTACCTTTTCCTTTGATTTCATGTTTACTGAAGCTGTGCTCTGTAGTTGATTAGTAGCTAATCCATTTAAAAAGCAATTTTTTTCTAATAGTCCTAACTTTACTGTGACAACTAGAACAATTTCATAACACTGAATGTAAACAACCTTGTAGTTCACTTTTGTGTATTTATGAAGGGGACATTACACAACACATGAATAATAACGTACAAGGTAATTCCAGACAATTGTGTTACACATAGTGGCCCTGTAAATTCTACTTAAAAGTCAAAAAGTCTTATAAAATTTCCCTTGGGGTGGGAGGGGAGAGGAGAAAAATGCTGGCTACTGAACAAGTTCATAAATAATTTACAACTGACTTAAAAGAAATTTAATATCTGATGTATCTGAAGCATTTGTGAAGCAGGAGTACAAATTGAGATCACATCTAAAATTAGGAAAATTGCTATAGGCACTCAAGCCTTTTAATTTCAACCTTCAGGGTTCTCCATCAGTTCCATAAATTTAGCTCAATCCATTGTGCTTGTCTGAGAATTCAAATATGACAAAGCAATATAAGTTTGGTGGTTTGGGTTTTTTTACATCCTTTGAACTTACTTTAGAAAACAATAGCACTGCAGTTTTCAGACTTTTAACCCACTTGAACTTTCATCCTGTCATCCAAGAAGAACTACTGGACTAATATGTTCTATTTTCATAAAGTCCAGGCTTTTAGAAATCCACACTAGGTACAAAAGCTGGTGTTTCTCATGACTGCATTTCTGTACTACTGGATCACTTGAGATGACATACCCATTCCACAGAAAGAATAAGCACACAGCCACATTTCTGCCAAATTAGCTACAGCGCATAATGAAGAATCTGTAGCACCTTTATGTTTCTGTGTTGACGTTACACAGGCTGTGGGAGGACAGAAAGTATCCGACCTGGCAGAAAGCATACTGGTAAAAATTCAGCCCAAAGAAAAATCCCTTAACAAATCTGAACTAACCAAGTGGGTTTGAGGATTCTGATTCCTGTGGCAACTCTTCAAGGCCTCAAGCCCATTTTAGCATGTTGTCAAGCCATGGCCTCAAAGCCAATCCCAAGCCTCTGACCAAGGAACCACATTAAAGCCGAATGTGTCACTGAAGGTAACACATGAAACTTCCTAGCTCATGAATTGTACTTTGTGCAAGTTAAGGTGGTGCCTTAACTAAATTTCAGTTTACATTCCACCAGTCTGCATGGTTTCAGTTGGAGAAGTTACTTTGTACTGTAGCTGGAGGTAGCCCGTTGAATTTTGCATTCAATCCAAATGTAATTGCGGTTCAGCAATGGGCAAAGAGAGTTACTTGGTGCATGGGTTAATTTTTCCTTCATTGCAGCTTGGATTTGGGCAAAAGTGGATGTACAGTTTTAACAGTGTTTTGAGTTTCTGTGCAGAGTAAGAAGCCACCATCTAAATATGAGGCCTCCAAACACTCTACTTTCAGAGTAGCTTTAGAATATATTCCAATCTCTTTTATTAGCACAGTTCCTTCAGAAGATTTCTGCTTTTGTTTATTTGAAGGGAAAATATACCGTTAAGTGATTTGTTAAGACATTAAAACCCCATTCCGTTTTCTACAGAGAGTTTGGCTGGCTCTCAAGCAAGAACGTAGGCTTCTATTATAACATATTGGGAGCTTTTAGAAGCAAAGCAATTCATAATAAATTTATTCAAATTGACACATTTCTGGTTACAATGTCTTCATTATTTCTTCAGAGTTATGAAACATGAATTATATCACTGTAACCACAACACTAGTCAAAGAAATCTAATTTGCCGTGAAGTCTGTTTGTACAGTCATCATGTAGCTCAAGGCATACATTCAATTATTTTCTTGTACTGTTTCTTATATTGGTGTTATTCCAAAGGCTATGGTGGTTATAACCTCATTACATCTAATTTTAAAAAATATTCTTACATGGCAGGCTCTAAAAATATATAGCTACATAATAAATTAGAAATAATTACATCACTAAAATCTATTAGGCATACATTGAAGAGAAGTGTATTTCAGATTATTTTATATATTTCAAACACTTTAAACAGTACATGCATTTTATCATTGCAGCCAGCAAGCTAGCCAATATTTCATTCAATTCAAATTAAAGCTGAATTAAATTAACACAGCATAGAATTCCTGAATCCTGGGAACAGTATCATTAAAATGATCAACATAAACCAAAAAATGACTTTTAAAACAAAATGAAAAGGTTCTCCATAAGTATCTTTTCTCTCTTATACTCCGTTTATTAAATTCTTCTAATAAGAACGAAGTGAATTATAATTAAAAAAAAATAATCTAATAGCCTCCTTTACAGCTTCTTAGCTTCTTAGGATGGAAAGATTTTTTACTCTCTCACTTTGCTGTCAGAAATGAAAGCCTGAGCTGCAATTATTAAAGGTCTGAATTTGCATTTTTCAGCAATCCAGAGAAATGAGAGCAGCTATTGTTATGATCATTACCATTATAAAGTTCTTTGTCTGTAGATCTTCTAACAAAGTTGTTGGTCAGCTGTCTGTTAGATGCCTTGCCAGTTATCAGATAATCTCATAGCAGATCAAAAAGAACAGCAAATTAAAATGATAGCTTTGTATACTCACAGATGGTAAATCCTCTATAAACTAAAATAACTGGATGGAGTGCCTCATGCTAGAAGCTAATGCAGGAAATTTGAAGAAGCTAAAAATATATTGATGGATTTGTTTGTAAATATCTGATCAGATTTTTTCTCCAAATCCTTTTCTGTTCCCCCCCAGTCCTTCTTGTTGAGACAGCTGGACTGGACAACCTCTCAGGACTAAAAACTCCCCTAAGCCGAGACCTCTCAAGCTGACTGTATTTTGAACAGCTATTTGAGGAATAATATTAAAGCCAAAAAAGACTCTTGATAAGACCTTGCTGGCCTGAACTAGAAGTAAGAAAGACCAACTTGAGAGAACAAAGTGCAAGATCCCTTCTAGAGTAGTGGAAGAGGGTACCTTCCCTGCCAGAAGTCAGACAAGTTCAGATGGCTCTTCATGTAACTAAGCTGATTGAGTAAAACAGGCAACCCCAGTCTGATTCAGAGGAGATCTTTACAGACCTGCCTTGGAATTTCTCCGAAACCAGCTCAAGCAGACACCCACTGAAACTGTGTGAGGAGCTTATCTGCTGGAAGTACCTCACAGGAAATACTGAAAGCCAAGCAGATGTGTATTGTTCCTAGGGAGGGTTGAAGTATGCATGTTTTGTTGCCGGTTTTCCTTTACAAAGCCTGTTTACTTGTATTATTTTTCACCGTCATCAGATATGTGCATATCTTTAGTCTTCATGTGCAGCCAGTCTGGAAAGATGGTGCCTAGCACAGCATCCCCTGATAAGTCTCTGCCCTCTTTCTGTCCAAATCCTGTTGCTGCAGCAGTTACTGTGGAAAACTTCAGTGGAGGGCTGCAGCTACAGAGTCCTCTTACCACTGGCAGCCTTCCAGAGAGCCTTAACGCCAGGGCCTATGCAACCAACAGCCCATGTTCAGTGTGTGACAAGGTAGAATAGGAAAGACAAAGTGAGATAGTGGGCCCTCACACCTTTGTAAGGCTTTGGAAGCAAGGCAAGATTATATTCCCCTGCACAGGCCGTCAGGCAATCGACACCATGGGAGGAAGTGTTTGCTTACTGGTCCTGCAAAGGATGGGAGAACAGCTGACAGACAGTATGTGTGTTTGCTGTGGGCTCCCTCACCACCTCTTTGGCTACCTCTGGCAGACCGGTGGTACAGTCACTCTTCAAAAGCTCTTGGCCCACCTTGCTGTGCCATATGTACACTGCAGTTGAGTCATGGATGGGCTACAAGGGCCTCCCAAATACATGAGAAGTGGGGTGATACCACGGTGAGGCAGGCATTGTGGAGAACTCTGAGTCTGCTGCATAGATGTGGACAAGGTGCTCTGACCTGAAAAGGTCTTCTGAACTGCGTGGCAGCACTCACATGGAACAGCTGAGGTATTGCCTCTGTTGCCAGAGTTCATGGAATTAATGCATTTCCAGTGTCCGGCTGTGGCATAACTAAGGGAACAGAAATAATTTAACAGGTTATCACAACTTGTTTTCATACTAGGATTCCATTTTTCAGGGAGTAATAGTGAGTATATATCAAATTGTTGACCCTTTGCAAGCAGGCTTCGACATAAATTAATTGTTGTGTAAAAAACTGAATTTAATGTTTACAGTGCAATTTGTCACTGAAATGGAGGCTCAATTAGAGTCTCAATGATTTACTAAAGACATTTTAAACACAATGTCCAAACAATGCTACATAAATTAAACATGATGTAATTGAGTGTAACACTAAGTGGCTCATCAGTGTTGATTCATGTGGAAATCACAGAAATTTTACTGATCATTATGCATTCATTCAGTATTAATGTAGATACCATATGTGCTTCCATAGGGATTCTACTGTTACTCAGCATTCATTAAGTTTTAATGTACCATTAAAAACGCATCAAAAGACCCATCTAAAAATACTGCCACAAAGGTAGCTCATTTAAAGAGAGTTAAAGAAATATGTTTCAGTTTAACACTGCAATACAAAGTTAATAGTCAATCATCAGAAATAGTTCAGGAGAAAACACTGTGTTTGATTGCAAGCCAGACTAGAAAGAACATTTAAACTTAGGGCAATACTTTTCCCTGTTCTAGATTTCTGAACGGCTATCTGTATTTGTAGGAAAATGTGCTCATCGTGCAAGTACGTGGTTTTCATTTAACTGATGCTTTACAGTATCCTTCAGCATAGTGTAGCACAATTACGATTTTAAAAAAGGGGAAAGGGAGGGTGAAATACGGTCAGATTGCCTGCCACATTCAGCTTGGTGGATGGGGATTGAAGCAGGGTGAGAAAAACCACAGCAGTGTTAGTAGCTTGCCCACAGCTCCTTGCTTTTCCTGCTAGACCTGGTGTGCATCTGCTAGCAAAATGTTTTTCCAGGGGTGCACTCTAGCGTATCTCAAGCATTATATTGGTGTAGCTCCTTCCACTCAGGGGATACCTGGCCCTGATGGAAAGTAGGGAGGCCCTGAGCGCATCCTCCCTTGTCTTGTGGGTCTGGCTGCCTGAGCTTGAGGCCAGGAATTGCAGCTGGTGACCTTGGGAAGGCTCTTCAGACAGCTCAGTGGGGAGGCTGCAGCCAGGGCTGGCTGTCCCCTTCCTGGGGAGATGCTCTTGGTCTGAGGCTCTAGTGCTTGGTCCCCACTTGAAACCCCATGCCTGCATCTGGCCATGGACCTGCTGGTCTTGACCCAGAGCCACAGCCTCTTCCTCCTCCCTATGGACTTGTCCGGTAGCCTGGACTCTTGGCTGACCCTGGCTGCTGTCTCCAGACCTGCCCTGCTCCCTCACTCAGGGGTGGTGGGACAGTGCCCTGCCCAGCAGGGGCCGTGTTACCATGCTGGGTTTTGACTTGCCTGCCTTCTAGGAGCAACAGCCAGCTCGCGGTGCTCAGGTGGGAGGCAACAGGAATGTTTGTTTGCCCAGGGTGGGTAGTTGGTTTTTGGTTTTTGGTTTTTTTTTTTACTGTTAAGCTTCTTCATTTCTCATCTCACTGTTGGAAATATTATAAACTTACGGCTTGCTAACTTCCTGGGAAATTTGCTAATGGATGAATTAGAAATGTTAGATGAGCTATTCTGATATTTGTATGTTGGTAGTGAATTTCAATAGAAACTCTTATCAGGAAAACACTGAAATTTCACATGTAAAGATGGCACATTTTTGCTGCCAAAGGATTCTCATTTTATTTTGAAACTAACAACTATCACAGTAAAGCGAGCAATATTCTCAAGTTTTTAAAGTCTTTTGTTCACTGGCCAGAGAACTGAAAAGATGGTATGTCAATTGGGTGAGCACATCTATAAATAAAGAGGACTTTGCAGGTTCTGTTCATCTGGATATTTTGTATTTTAGAAGTGTGACACACAAACTTCTCTTAAACTCTTGATCTTGTAGGGAGGATAGGTGTATCCTGCAGGTGACTTGCTATGGCAAATAGCTGCAAAAGGAGACAGATTTGAAAAATAAGTGTGGCTAAGGCAAAATATCCTCTTCTCAAGATCTTGAGAGAAGTGAATCATAAGGCATGGTCAGACCTACATTTTTGCTTTGACAAACCTCAACGACATCTAACAGATAAAATGGCAAAAATAAACAAGTCTCAAATGCCTATGGTGCAACCTCTTACATCATGTAAAGACACGAGTGGCATAGAGAGCACAAATGGGGATTGATGGGTTAATGTCTTTTTCAGAAAAAGAATTGGAGAGGCTAAAATTAAGCTAGCAAGTGGAAGTTCACAATAAGCAAACAAAAAAATGGTTCTTCAGACAGTGTGTCATTAAGTCAAAGAACTCCTTACCACACAGTACTGTCTGTCACTGCTCAAA
Source organism: Falco punctatus (assembly GCF_963210335.1). Classification (NCBI taxonomy): domain Eukaryota; kingdom Metazoa; phylum Chordata; class Aves; order Falconiformes; family Falconidae; genus Falco; species Falco punctatus. The sequence continues at coordinate 23,256,421 of NC_137588.1, read as the reverse complement.
GTTTACATGAGCTGAAAGAATGAGTAGCCAAGTTCTTGAACAAGATGACTATTTAAGATTACTAATACATAAAAATCTTCACTTAGGTATTCTCAGAACTAAAAATTGTTGAAGGTGGAGTGTACCTGGGGTAAGTATTACTTTGTGTGTTTTATAATCCTAGGTTTTAACCTAGGCATAAATTTTTGATCATTGTCAAAAGCCAGGTAACAGGCTAAATGAACTTTCAGTCTGACCCAGTACATCCATGCTTCCTTTATCCTCTGAAGCTGGAACAGACTATTGCTTGAAGATACAATGATTAATCACTTGCCTTGGTATAGCAACTTTTTTGTATTGAAACATGGTTATGTCATCCTGATCAGTCTTCTTTTCTTTTTTCTAATACACTAAACCGACCCCATTCCTTTAATCTTTCTTGACATCTTTTCTAAAGGTCTTATAACTCTTGTTTTATTCTCTCTCTCACCCAAATTGCCTTCCACCTTTAGATTATCAATCTAAAGAGTCAGAATTCAATCTAAAATATCTGCTGCTCTTAACCGCCTTTTTTTCCACTTTCTGAAACAAAATCGTTCCAGTTTGATTTCTGCTATGTTGTTTTCCCCACTGATCATCAGGCAACTCACATTTCACATTCCCACCAAACTGTTTTTAAATTAGTGTAATAGTTACCCAAGAAAAGGCTCACTCACTTCCTTTTCCTGACAACATGGTCTAGCAGACCCTTCCTTACCTCTCTTTTCAGCCTTTTATCTTTAGCGGGCACCAAGGAATATGCCTTTTATATCTAGTTAACTTGTAAGCACACCTGACAGCCCAGAATATTTTTTTCCAGTTTGAAAATTATATTTTTTTAAAAAAAAAAAAAATTAATGGTAGACATAGTTTGAATAATAGTAATAATAATTAAAAAAACCCAACCAACCAAACAAAAAAACCCAAAAAACAACTGAAAACCCACACCATTTCCAGGTAGAGCCCTGAAGTCCACTTCCTCCAAACCTTGCCCTCTTAAGGTCCCTTGTCCTGATGGGCCAGCCCCAGGTGAACACCATGCATACGGCTCGTGCCTTCATCTCATGATAGCTTCTGGTAGAGCTCTCTTACACAGCTGTGTGTAAGAGTTACCATACAGTTACCACCAGCTACACAAACTATAATGCTCTCCTGCTCCCACCCCTCAGTCATCTTGGTAAAGGGAGACTCAGGTAAACAGTGTCACAGCTTTGTGTTGAGCACTCTGGAGATGGTTAAAACATGCCAGATCTGAGAGTTGGGGCCACCATCAGCTTGACTGCCTGTTGGCTGTCTCCCAACAGACCTTCTGACCATTCAAGAATTAACCCTAGCAGTACTGCAGCTTTTAATAAGGGTTAACAGTATGCCAATCCTTCAAAGCGAGGCACTTGTGTAGCTGCCTGGGTGCTCACCTTTCTCCCAGTCCTCTACTACTGAAAAAGGAAATCTGCAATCCACTCCTTCAGCCTTTGCTTCACCTCTTTGTATCACTTAGGTGCTGGAGTTCAGAACTGCAGCAGCTCGGCATGCATACATTAGGGACGTATATGCTTGGTACACGCGCTTTGTAGCTGAAGGTATCCCCCGATGCGATCCACGTATGTGTGGCCATATACACTTCAGTTTGCAGAACACAAGTGCTTAATTAGCTTTTAGCATTTTAAGAAATGGAATATCATCTGCTGATGGGATCAGCCATGCTGTTTAACCAAGGTGACCAATTGCAGCTCTCTCCACCTTCCTTCCCCCTCATCCCCCTGCCCTGTTTAGTTTGAGTGTTTTATTTAGAAAACTGAAAACAGTTTAACTGTATTAAAGATTTATTTCCACTGTATTTTTGATAAATCAGAGCTATATAAAGCCTTAAGCAACTGTGAAAATAAATCCATTTGTCCTTGCTTTACCACTCCAGTTCCACTGTAGCCATCATGTCTTCGTTGTCGCTCAGAATCACATGGTGGAGGACCAGGGGGGGAAGACAGTAAACAGGCACACACACACATATAACTGGGGGGGGGGGGGGGGGGGGGAGTGTATGTGTGTAATTATGAAATTCTGAGTCCAACTATGGTTTATTTTTTTTTCAACTAGAAATACATTAACCATTATTAAGTACACTATTGGTTAACATACACCAGCACTAGTACACTAGTACTTGCAAATAGATGCTGTTGGCCAGATTTTTCCTTCAACTGCTATTGCAACGGCAGGTTCTATGGACTTAATTCTCCCCCTGCCCAGAGCTGATTGTATGCTTCAATGCCTTTACTCCTCTGGATATTCACTATAACATATGCAAGCCCATTCTCTAATATTCCCGTTTGTTTAACTATTTTGTCACTTGTGAAAATTTCCTTGTGTGTACTGTGTTTTAGGGTGTTGTTGTTGCTCTGGCTATGATTATATAAAATATCACAGGCTAAGCAAGGCCAGCCCCACTTAGTACTCAGAGGGAAGACTTTGAACAAGAGTCCTTACCCTCTGCGTGGTACAGGAGAGGTGCTGCATTACCTGTAGCTGGTATTTTGTTTTTTTCATTTACTGTGTTACAGGTTGGTAAAAATTCTGGAAAACCCTGCTGCATTAAAAATTTGTTTGTTTATAAAAAAACAGGACACAAGAGAGGACTAAGAGCTCTGTTCAGTCACTAGACATGCCAAAATCAGTTCTGTAGAGATGGAAACATCAGCTGTCCAGCCATATTTTATTCTAAGTAACTATATTCTCCATATCCAACCTTCCTTTGATACTTGCAAAAGATTCTTCTACAGTTTAATGCTACAGTATACACTTCACTGATAAGTACAAAACAATTATCCACAGACTTCAGTTTCAGTATTTGAAATCATTCCAATCCTTATTTGAACAAAAAAATGTCAGCTGGTAGACTTCCTTAAAGTACTTGCATAACCTGATGTTTTGTCTTTTCAGTTAGAAGTCGCTATACATCATGATGTTTTATTTTTCTCTCCCTGCTTTTGTATCAGCTTACTTCAAATTTAACAATTTTTTCTGATATGTATATTGAGGGAGTACACTTTTTTCCATTATTACATGTAGGAATTCAAGTATCAGACACCCACATGAAAATAACGTACCACTGTGACCATTTAACCCTGTGCAATGGTAATACTACATAACCTCATGCAGTAATCTCTGTATCAGGCCTGTAATTTGTGATCAAGTTAAATCTCAATTCACATACAGAATGTAAATAATGATTAAACCTATGTTTTTGTGGGAAGTTGCTTTAATGGTTATTTTTTTCATATTAGTAATGTTGACTTCCTTATGCAAGTTACAGAGCAGCACTTACTCTTGCATTAGTGTCAGCAGCACACCGTTCTCATTCATAAATGAGAGCAGTCTTGAATTTACAAGTTAAAAATGACCAAAGACAGCTGTAAAGGAGCCGTGACCACTAAAAACAGAGAATAGCTTAATATTTCAACAATCACTGACATGGTATAGACATCCTCAGGTGCTGTTCTAGTCCATTTAATAACAGAATCCCTCCAATCAAAGCCACTGTATACCTTAAGTGACAGTATTTCATTAATGAGTGAAGTGATTAGGTCCACCTAATTATATACTGTTAAAGATCTGGGGTTCCTTCATAGTTGAAGATTTTAAAACATTTTAACAATTGCACATTTGTTCATCATTTAAGTTTATTATGAAATTTAGATTAAAAAAATCCAAATAGATACAAACTTGTAACAAGGTGATGCCCCATCGCTTTAACATTCTCTGAACATGGCAACAGCAGAAGCAGAACCTTCTATACTGACAATTGCTCTATTTTTAAAGTTTAACTTGAAACTTTGAAGACTGATAGAATGTTTAATGAGCATTTCTTGGCACACTGCAAATTCTAATCTTCACAGTAAACTGAGATATAGGAGACTTTTACAGATTTACAGTTCATATAACCTGATGCAACTAGAAAACACAGCTGCATAAAAATGTGGAAAAATCGTAAGATTAAATCTGTGACTGTTTGATAGCTATGTAAATACTTTTGAATTTTCCACATGGTAATCTATCTCCATTTCTTGCTCTTTTGAATTTTCCACATGGTGATCTATCTCCATTTCTTGCCACTAAATAACTAAAGGAATATGATACTTAATTCATACATAGCACATAGTTAGGTATACTGTCAAGAATCGTGCCAATCCAATGAAAACAAAGATGAAGGCTTTGAATTTTAGGCATTTCAGTTTATTCTCTTCAATGGAAGGAACAAGGGAATGTTCAATCAGCAAGTTATGGGTTTTTTCCTGGAGTTCAACTACATTGATCTTGAAGCTCCCCCTCACTCACCCCAACCTCCCCCACCTGTTGATGCCCACTTTTTGCTGAGTTGGGTTGCTATTAGTATGAATAACAAAACAATGCTACCTTACATTTCATATAAGGCAAGACTATAGTGTATTCTTCAGAAATGCCTAGTCTTCCAATCTGATGGAATAAGTTTTCTTCAGACTCTTCATCTGTTTTACCAGTTGCTCTGAGGAGTATTCCAATGACTAAGGAGGAACCTAAGAATTAGCTTCACACCTTGACCTTAAACTCCTGTTTTAAGCACTGTTTGGGAATGCCTGTCCACTCGTGGAAACTAATGCTTTAGAAATCACCAAGCAGATCATTTCTTGAAACAGAAGACAGTTGTTCTTCACATGCAGCAGCTGATATCAACAAAACAGCTACTAAAAATACACTCATCATGCAATCAGAAACTGGTAACTGGTAGAAGTCACTGGCAGTTGTGTATACTCACATTGGCTGTAGTACGTTATTGACACAAGACTGTTCTCAAAGTTTGAGAAGTGCAGAGAGGAGTTAGCAACTTACATCCCAAATTCAACTCTTTTGGAATCTTTCTGGCACTGGATTTGTATCCACTTCTGTTGGAGATGATACAGCCCTTGTTATTTCCAGGCCCTAAGTTATACACAGACAATCTGAAATGATTACCAATAGATGTAACTCAATTTTCCTAATAGTTTTAGCATTCTTTTTAGATAGAGTTTTTTTCTCCCTTTGCCAATGCTAAGGGATTTTCTTTCATGGCTATATTAGCAAACGCAGAACAACGCCTGTCCTGAGCAGGATGGCATTTTCATCATCGCACTAATTACATGAATGGGGATCACAAGTTACCAGGCTTTCAGAGTTAAGCTTTTAGTTTCTGGCTTGTACCCATGTTCCAAAATGATATCGTATTTATAGAACCCTGAAACCAAAACAGAAAACACAAGATGTGAAAGGTGGGGGGAGAAGCAGCACTTCCTTTTGTAAGACACCGATGAAGAATACCAAACTCATTCAACATCTTCCACTGGGAAGCAAGTGAAGTCGATCCTCAACTGATAATTTGCCTGCAGAAGATTACTCCTTTGTGGATTAAACAGGGGAGGAGTACAAATATCCTTCTGCCTGTCCTCACAGAAGTGGTGATTCTCCACATCAGGAAAAGAAGAATTCCTTTTTCTCTACTTCATCCCCTCTCCTCCCCACTCCCATTAATTTTATTCTCTTAAGTGTCTTGAATAATTTAGGAATAGCTAAGTCCATTAACAGTTTTAGTGGTCTTTCCAGGGTGATGGAGGGAGGGGAGAAAGAAGTGTTTCTTTTTCAGTTTTTCACTTAAACACTAGTTGTTGTACTGTTATGTGAATGTGAGGTTTAATACTGCTAGAAAGAGAAAACTAAGTCTTCCAAATCAGCTCCTTGAAGACACATACACACCAAAAATGTTAAGGTGTTAAGTGCTTGTGTTAACAAGCAGGAACAGCTGACAAAATAACGCAATTTTATGTAGAATACATTGTGATAAGATGCTCGAGACACAGTTTATTGTGTTAGTTACCATATCACATAGCTCTTTCAAGGAAGACAAAGCAAAAGAGTATTTTTTAAAAGTGTAGTTTCCTGTTACTTGCAATTTTCATATCATTTTAACAAGGACACCTTCCCTCTCACAAAGCTACCTAATAAGAAATTGGGGGGGGGGGGGGGGGGGGGGGGGGCGGGGGGCACGAATCTACCTTAGCTGTGGTTTTCAACTGCATTGTATAAAATATTCCATAGACAGCATCCTTTTCAATTAAAAGCTGTAAAGCATTTCCATTGATGCTGCCACAGCTTTGCTTAATCATCGAAACAGACATCATAAGAAATCCGTCTGTAACAAGTGATGTTTCAGATTCAGCTACCCAGTCAGCAGCCAAGCGCTCATAGAATATCACAGCTTCAGAGCCTCAGGATATTCACAGTGCCCAGAAACAGCTGTTGTGCCTGGGAAGATTGCAGCTGTGGTCTGAACACATGATTTTGATTTCAGCCACACATTCTGTTAACACGGACATAGACAATTAGATTAAGGCTCATCTTCTGTTCTGCCAATAGCTCTATTTGCTTGGCTACCAGCCCATCAACTTAAGTCACAGTTACTCTTCAATGTAGTGATAAGATGCATTCTGGCCAAGAATTCAAGAATGTACACCTACTGCTCAACATCATCTTTTCTTTGCTTCTATTTAACAGAATTCTTTCAACCTTCTCAGCAACTGTATATTAAACCAGGATTCTAAGCAGCTCCAACTGAAAATATTTGCTTTGGCTGCTAACAGGTGTCTGTACAAACTTAAAATTAAAAGCATTAGCTGCTCTCATGTTATATTGTCATCTTTTACCTAGTACGTGTGATTCCATGCCTCTTGGGCGATATCCATGTAATTTTCATGTCTTCCTTAGAGACCTTCATGTGGTATGCACAAATTACAAGTAGCTGGGAAAAACTAGGGCACCGATTACTAAATAGATGTCCCAAAAATGGAGACACCCAATGGTTTAACATCTTTCAGCTGCAAGTATGACAGCTCTTGTCTTAGCCTTAAAACTCTAATCATAAGAATATTACCAATTATTATCTGGTAATGCTCTACCACCAAAACTGTGCCTGGAGAAGGGAGCATCTGTAGCCTTAGTTTTACTCTTCTGTAAAATAAATAAAAAATATATCATCTATAATAACTAATGAGAATTTTTACTGCCTTTTTTTTTTCCTAGCCCTCCTTTGCTTATAAAGTCCTGGAGTATGAACTAGGTCAAGATCCCACTGTGCTACATGGATATCTGATGCTTCTTCAAAGAACTCATGACAGTAAGTCACCTTTATTGGGTTCTGCTTTTTGTCTGCACAACTTCACTGACATTTCATTTACTACAATATCTTGACTTTCCTTCCTAAATATTTTACCTGCCATTCAAAAGCAGCAAGGGGATTGTAAGTGATACAGCATAATCAGTTGCCTCCTGTTGGAAGACATCTGTGATACAGGTTGCCCAAAGTATTCTTGCCCCTGTAAAAGTCTGCCTTCCCTGCACTTAAGGCATCCACAACAAAAGTTTACTGCTGTCTAACCTAGGCTTGAAGCTGCTAGAAACACTTGTTACTTGAACAGAAATGTTTTCTTGTTTGTACAATGAATAAACATGTCAAGTTCATAAAAAAGTTTTTCTGGTTGAATTTACTAAAAGAGTGTAAGAAAAAAAATAGTCTCTAGATATATAATAGCAATATTTAAAAATGTTTTACATATGTATGTTGGAAGAAGGAGGAAAGAGAAAGTTTTGCTAAACAATATTGCCAGTTAGTAATAGAAAATCTCATTGAAGAATTTCACGGTACTATAGTGCGTCTAGACATTTCAGTTAATTATCAAGCAATTTCAGTTACACAGACAAGAAACTAAAATTCAAGCAAAGTGGTTTTAGTTTTAATCTCTGTTACATAAGACAATACTTGCCTTCAGAAGTTCACATAAAAGGGCAACGTACTTTCAACATATGGGACTAAGGAACATACAGCAGTATAGTTTTGTAGTCAAAACCAAAGAAAACAACAAAACACAGTTAGTTGAACTTTACCCCAAGCCAGAATAATTGGATTCCACTGATTTGGTTGAAAAAGTGTCATATAGACTTGTTTTACCACAGATGAAGATTAAATTAGTCTTTTAAAATAACTTCAGCCACATTGGCAAGAATACCAAGGTTTGAGAAAAAACATGTAACCCCCTCCCACCCAAAGCATAAACACGGAGGTTCCTTTCCCAGTGCAACCTCTCTGTGGCAGTTACAGACCAGCATGTCGTACAGCAATGCCTGAAACACGGGCTTCAACTACCGTGATGAACACAGACACTAGAATCCTGGGAGCCAGGTACAATTTTCAAGTCTGTCCCTCAAGACACAGTGAATCTAGAATGTAAGCCCCAGTTAGAAACCAGAAAAAAGCTTACCTCTTCTGCCTCACTATTTTCAAGTGAAGGACGAAGCGTTCTTTTGCAACTGCACCCTGAAGCAGATCTTCTGAACTACCACGTGGATTCCCCCAGCCCTTGGAATTAGCCCTTGGCTGCAGGCAAGAACAAGGAGGAGAAGGAAGCGCTAACAGGCGCTGACAGGGGACTAAGGTGCAGGAGAGAACAGCAGTGAACAAACGTTCATCAGCTCTTCATGAATTTTTATTTACTAAAACATTCCTTGAAGGGTTTCAGCATTAAGTTAACACTGTTATTTGTAATCAATAATTGCCTCTATACTAGAAAAGTAAAGAGACCTCTTTGCGATTATTGCACAAAAACCTGGCAGCAAACCATTAATAACCCTTTGAAATACACATACAGATCAGTTTCTGAAACTGTTACAGAATGTCTCCAAAGTACAAAATAAATATATTGTTAAAGAATAAAAACTAAACACAATTATGTTTATTTAAATCAAGTCCAGCAAGAAAATATTTTAATATAGCAAATACCCCAGCACTTGCTGCATGCATCCACAGCGTAGCTATTTCATGAGTGTGGTCGTATTTCCACCCCCTCCCCAAAATATATAACTTTGACAAGAAATGAAAAATAGATAAAACATAACATGAAGCATTTTCTTTTAATATATATTGCCATTTTGGTATTTAATGCTTAATCTATAAATAGACACTCTCAGACACAAGAATGCTTTATAAGTGTGTTATTGTGCTGTTTTAAGATTAAAATATTTTACATTAATAAGTCCAAAGCAGTTCATTCTTTAGTCACACTTCCAGTGAAAAAAATATTCTTGTATTTCATTACATATCAAAATTGGAATTTTCATTTTATCAGTAAGTGACTATATGCTGATGACTACTTTAAAATATACCTAGTTCACAAAAAGTATTGCTTATCTGAGCACTAGGTAAATACTATATACAGGTGCTCAAAGAGTAGATGAGAAACGTCATGTAGTGCTACTGTTAAGAAAAGTAGTACAAAAATTTCCAATAATTTATGTCCTGATTTATTTTTTTTCTGTGTGTGCTACCAGGAAAAAATTGAAGGATATTAGAAAAATCAAGATCCTTATCCCAACTACTCTCAGCTGAAGGAACAAAACAATCTATAATTAAGTTTTTCTATTAATTACAAATTTAATTTAACTAAGTATTATGGAGGCAGCATGTGACAGATTTAAATGCATATAATCTGTTAAATTGAACAATTGAAAATTAATGATCTAAAATTCTTAGATTGCTTTAAATCTGTAATTTTCAGCATAGTGCTACATATTGTTCAGTCTTGAAGGCTAAAATCAAGAAATTTTGATTCTCATTCTAACATAAGGAAAGCTCATCTGCACCTTCTCTTAAACCTTTTTAGCAGCATAGTCAGCTTTATAAAGAGAAAAAGGCAAAATACTACATAATTTACACATTCTAATAACCTTTCCAAGGCATCAAAGGACCCAGCTTTAAATTCCTATAACTGACAAAAATATATTAACATATACTTGCATTTACACTTCCAAAAATGTGTAGTTAGTATTAAGTTGGCCTATGAAGCAGTAGTAAAGTGCAAAATATTTGGTACAGCATCTAGTGATTAGCTTTTGCTTCTGTGGAGCACAAATGCGGAAGCCTGGCTCTTCCATTGACAGATATGGTGTTTGATGGAGGACCAACCTGGAGGCGGGGGAGGAAAACAAGATAAAAGTAATATTAACCTAACTTTTCAGATTCTTTTCTTTGTAGTATGTAACACAGTATTACTTCAAGGAAAGAGAAATAACGTTCCTTCAGTTAGCATTTTTCTCATTGCAATGAAAGATCTCCTATATGATTTCTGAACAAAGCACAGATGCTATGGAAGTGGTAATATAAGAAATTACTTAAAAACATACTTTGTTGTATCTAAAAGTTCTGTGTGCAATTATTGAAAACACGCATAATTTTTAGTCCTTCTCCAGACCTGGCTGCAAAGAAATACTTGAAAAAACATCACTTAACCAAACACTTTTTATAAAATATTACACAGGGCTGCTTTCTTATAAAATCTTCTAACACTCCTTTATACCATGGTAATGTTTGTTTTATCAGAAGCAAACCGTAACTTTTAGAATAGATAGCAAAGACCTGATTTTCAAGGGAGCTGCATAACGAACAGCTCCAGCTGGAGGTCATGGGAGTTGTGGATGCTCAACAGCTATGCAAACCACATACCACAGCACACAGTTTACTAAACACAATGAAAACATTCTGAAGAGAAAAATGGTTAAAAAGAAACCTCACTTGACCCATTTTAGGTTAGTAATTACTGAGGGCCCTATTGAACAGAAAAGACCAGCAACACAAAAGGCCACAGATCTCAGCACTGCATATTCACAACATATTAAGTAAAATAGGGGAAAAATCTGGCTAGCGGTGCCAACATTTTATTTTTCTAACGATTCTTTCACAGAGCTGAAAGAAGGGATAGTGTGTTAAGAGGTAAAAAGGGAAGCAAGTACCTGACAGACCTCTTTCGCAACTCAAATGGATCACATCATTACTCCTTTTAATGAGTGCAGAACGACAGTGGAAGCTATGAGGAGAATGCATTTAAAAAGTCCTCTCAATACTGGAAATCACTTCTGGGTGCTAATAAGTTACTGATACAAAACACTTCGTTTCTGTGTCCTACTGCCAGTCCTCCATGTTAAACACAAAATAAGACCATGTTTTTATTAAATTTGCCATGGGCCAAAAACCTCTTTCTGTCGTCAGACATACCTGTACCACAGCACACGTGCTTTGGGTAAGAGTGAAAAGAACAGCATGTTCAGTTTTATGTTTGGCAAAATTTCAGTGGGTTCTTCATTGCATTTTGTGTGTGCATGTTTCAGGGTTTTTCTGAAGCCTGTTTCGGGTTTCTGTGATGCAGAAAGCTTTTCTTCATGGCTACAGAATCTTCATTATTGTAATTTCTCTTTAGGAAGTCTAGCCCTTGCCTCACCCCCCGTCTCAACATGTACTATACTGAGAAAGAGTATCTCCTGCCCGCAGAAAAGAAAGGGAGAGGAAAAAGGACTTTAATCACCATCTCTCACTTCTTCCCAATACCATTCTTGTACCTAGAGTGACAAAGACTATATGGGTCAAATCTATCCCAAAACATTTCTATTTAAAAACAATGAATAAACACATCATGAAGTTTTGCTTAATTTTCTTTCTAGTAAAAACAGACTTCTTGGATTTTGAAAAGCACATTATAAACTTTATGTTTTAAAACAGTTATAAGCTACCGGGCCAACAGCCATGCTTATGCATATTTCCCATAGAATCATAAAACAAAAGTTCACACACTACACAAAATCAATAAAGTTCAGTATTATTGAAAATGTAATTATGCATTGGAGGGGAAAAAAACCCACCCTCAATAAAAACATACACAAACAAAATCCTAACAATATTTCTGGTAGAACAGATAGATTTGACCTCTAGTGGACTGAACAATACAGCATTTTCTGTATCTTACCCTGTTTTTAAAGTGGCTGTGGTTAGTGACATGTAACACTATGGTGTATTATGTACCACTTTTATGGACTAGAGGTCAAAAAACTACTTGAGCATGCCTGTAACCTTTCTGGGAAACTGAATCTTCCTATTCAGCGTAGAAATGATGGGAGGTCTACAAGTCTCAGAGAGGCTGTTGCAGTGCTACACTGAAGCAAAACCTTACATATGAAATGGCTTGTTCTAACATCAACCATCATACTAAGAGATTTCGACCCTAGGGAAAACAAAGAGTTCCATGAAACAAACAAAAAACACACTCCTTGCATCCACCCACCACGTATCATTTGTTTCTTTCAAGTTTCAAGTGGGAAGGGAGGAAAAACAAAACCTACTGAATTTCTTTAACCTTCTGCAATGAGAAACTATTCCTCAATACATAATGCAAAATATTAATGCTGGGTCAAGACAGCTTTGTGTGAGACACTCAATAGATTCCCTGGTTACAAATTTAAAACAATGCAGATTTTTAAAGCGTGCAATGTTTTGCCCAATGAGAGAAGTATAGGTGAATTTTAGGAGAGAAAGGAAAACTTAAGCCACGGTTTCAACTTGAGGGGGTGGGGGAAGATGGTACTATCAGGACTGTTGACAAAACACCGAGAAATACTTCACTAATGACACCAAAAAGCAGCAGGAGGCTTGAAGTACATTGAAGAATTAAGGATCTGATAGAGTTGAATCAATAGAAAAATACAACCTTCAAAACTCAGGTATGTCATCTGCCTGCAAAAGATTGCAGCTGTATCAGGTCTAGGGTGAAGCTGCTTAGCATGTGTCTAAAACCATACTACTCCAAACTATAGAATCACAAACAAATAATTATGTTCCTGATTTTACAGAAGAGATACTGAATTGATAACAGATTTCTAATTAATTTCAGGAATATTTCCCACTGGATTTGTACTGTTTGGAAACATGGACGTATGAAACTATGTGTGTGCAAGTTCAGTCTGCAAAACTGAACGCTCTTCCCCACCTCCTTTCCCATTGTTAAAGAGACCTCCTGGCAGCACTTTGTGCTGAAGCTAACTGCTTTCAGTGTCAGGCATTAATATGGTAATTTTGAAGGAAGTACCATGAATTCATTGTTAGGGATGCAACCAAGAAAACTCACCCTTTTCAATTTGGCAGCAGCTTCTCCAGAGCGGATTGCAGCTAGCAAGCTCTGGTGGATCTGTTCTGGGTCAGCGCGCTGGAATGTCGTCGTGGTTTGTCTCTTAGTGACAGGGAGTGGGTGGTCAGTGGAAACACCTGACTGTGCCTGACTCTTCTGCTCACTGTTCACACTGCTGCCTTTCTATAAAGGAAGTGGCAGGAAAAGCAAAACAAAACCCTTTAATCTGGATTAGTCATACATGGAAAATGAAGTCAACCTGGCACAAGGCTGCATGTCAGTGCCACCTTTCTGGTGTTTGCTTTGTTCAAGATTTCAGAGATCAGCCACATCTCCACTATAGCACATAATTTCTCCTTCAGAAAATTATGCCAGGAAAATTTTATACCCCCATTCAAGTGTGTGTGTGTCATGATCACTTGAAGCCAAACTGATCACACTACTCAGAATTAAACTTAAGAAACCAACACAGAACCATAAAGAACAATCCATAAGTACTCTAGACATAAAAATAGGTACACAGCGTATAAATGATTCTATTCGGTTTAGTGTTCTTTGAAGTGGGGGATGCTAATTATGACAAGAAATAATTATTTCCAATAACCTGAATGAGGTTTTGCATTCCATGTATTCTTGTATTTCATTATGATGCTGTGCTACTGCTAGACACCACAAGGTGCTCACACTGTGTGAATACAGCACTTTCTGACCAGGAAGCAGTTCAGAGAGTAGTCTCTAGACTGGTTGCACTAGATCATAAAATCATTTAAGCTGGAAAACATGGAGTTCAACTGTAAGCCTAGCAGTGCCAAGCCCACCACTAAACTATGTCCCCAAGTCTCACAACTACATGTCTGTTAAATACCTCCAGGGATGGTGACACCACCACTGCCCTGGGCAGCCTGTTCCAATGCTTGGCAACCCTTTTGGTGAAGACATTTTTCCTAATATCCAATCTAAACCTCCCCTGGTGCGACTTGAGGCTGTTTTCTCTTGTCCTATTGCTTGTTATCTGGGAGAAGAGACCTTCCTCCACCTGCCTACAACCTCCTTTCAGGCAGTTGCAGAGTGATAAGGTCCCCCCTGAGCCTTCTCCTCTCCAGGCTAAACAGCCCCAGTTCCCTCAGCCGCTCCTCACAGGACTGACAGTGGATCAACAACCAACCACTATTGGAAATAAAGTTTACCTTTTCCATTAGACTATTTTGCGACCCGCCTGTTATGGTCTGTAAGGAAGGGGTTTTCACTTGAGGCACAGAGGTAGCTGAAGAGCATTCAGCTGCCAAAGCAGCAGGGGAGAGTTCAACAGGACATTCCTCTCTCGGTGTGGGGCTAGCGATTGTACGTGTCTTATTGAATGATTGTGACCTTTTGACTGCAGATGAGACAGCAAGAGCAAAAGGGGATGGTCTCGAACTGGAGTACGGCTTTGGAACTGCAAAAGTTCTTAGAGTTCTAAGGTTCAGCGGTGCTGGTGGACAGGAGGGAAAACTTGAAGGTTTATTGCTTTTAACAGGAGAAGTGGAGGGTTCTGTTTCTTTTCTATCAACTTTTTCTTCATGTGCTGGAGGAAAGGAAGTATTTGTTTTATGTAAAGACAAAGAAATTGGATCAGGTGGTGAGATTTTTTTTCCCATCTCTGTATTCTTAACTTCATTTTGAATGGAATTAGGAGCACAAACACTACTTCTGGCAATTGCAGATGTCACATAATGACTTGAAGCTCTTCGTTGCATTTGCAGATAAAAAGAACTAGGCTTCATTGTAGGACTTAATGCATTTGACTTGTCCTGAGTCTCAGAGGAAGCATTTGTATTATCCAAGCTTAGTATCAATGGGACACGCTGTTTGGAAGACTCTGTTTCCACCCGATTGCTCTCAGTAGTAATCTCAGCTCCAGATATCACACGTTCAGAAACCCTGTTGACTCTGTCCAGCAGATCATTTGCTGCTGCAGGTTCATTTTGGGAACCAGCCTGTAAATGACCCACACTTTTTGGAAGCTGAGGAATTTCAGCTTGAACTAGGAATTCTTTGGGGTCTTCATGCTTCAGAGGGTTTTCCAAAGTAGATACCTCTTGTTCCTTATCATCTGTTAGAATTTCTGATTCCCAGCTCTTCATTATTTCTAAGGATTTTGGAGGCACTATTTTATAAGTAGTCATTCCAATTTTTGGTATGTAATCCCTTGTAATTTCATTTGCAGGCTTGGGTTTAGGTTTGGTGTCCTGTCTGTAAAGAGGGTGACCTTTTACAGGAGAGCCATCTGCAATTTTTACAGTTGTTTCTGGTGAAGCAAAATTACTTTCATGTATACAAATGTGACTCTGATCTTTTATGGAAATTACTTTTTCATGGGTAACTTCTTGTCTCTCAAGATTTTGCTCCATTGAATCATCTTCATCCTCTTGTATTCCATGTGTCACTTGAAGAAGGGGGTTGTTTGTATCTGTGTTGTGCTGAGGGACCAGTCCTCTGAATGTGAATGATTCACAGTCCTGAGGAACAACAATTTGTTTCTGTGTAGTCCTTCCTAAACTGCTATCCGATGTACCTGTCTGGATTGCAACATCCTGAGTTTTTACAGTGTTCAGGGTGGTTTGATCTGTTTTCTGATCTTGTTTTTCTGGATTCAGCTGAGGATAATTCCTATGACTTGCAGAGATGTCATTTTTACATGCCTGGCAGTTTGATAGTCTGTCAACTTCAAGCTTGTTATTTTCTCTAAAATCGATTGCTTTAATTTTGGCTGTCTGAAGTTCTTTTCTTTCTTCTGTTGTTGTAAGGAGTTTTGTATCACTGTGATCTTTAAGTTAAAGAGAGATTCCAAAATTAATACAAATGCCAGAAAGATTCAGTCTTCCCCCTTACATCACAAAGCCCCACATCCAATGTATTTAACTACAAGGACTGCCTCCTCACTAATATTAAGATTTTCCTTAACACTTGCTTTTAAAGGGTATTTAAGATATACGTATCTTTGACTAGTATTGCCAAATAATAGTATTCTAACTCAGGTATTCTTCCTTAATTAACAGGCTACTGGTGTCATGCATCAACTTAATAAGAAAACCTATTCTAGAAACATTTTAAAAGTGCTAATGAATTTCAATTGATTATATGGGCATCAGTGACTCAAGAGCTCAAGGACTATTCAATATTAAATTAGATGCAATTCTTAGTTATTTCCATACTTTTGTGGTTTCTGTTCTTTAGTTTTAACTTTATAAATATTATGTGTCAACTACACCTTATGTATTTGTACATGGGAACAACTGGAAAACATAGGGACAACAGCAATCTTCCAACTTTATTTTTCCAACTGTTTAGCAGGTCAGATAATTCAGTTTTCTACCCTCAGACTAAACACATAGTCCTCTCCAAAACACAGCAATATTTGTGTCAAACTGTTTTAAATATAAAACAATCATTTGGTGTGGTATTTAAAAAAAAAAAGAAAGAAGTCTTCATTTCAAGTAGGTTATAAAATGGCAGTTAAAACTTATATCACATATAAACAGGACTCCTGCAGTATGTTGTTATGATTTATAAAGAGAGGTGTGCTGAATATAAAAGACTATGGAAGGCCTAATATATAAATCTGAAAATCAGTGTCACAAAAGGGTAAAATAAATCAGTCAGGTCACTAAATCCGCAGAAAAATTTATGATCCATCAGATGCACAGGATGGCGTCACTTCTTTACAAATCAGCATGTCACTTTGTTTTATTCGTGTTTAAAAATATTTTCATGCAGAAAACTTATGCTAATTTTGTAAGCAAAGAACAACTGATGACCCCTCCTTCCCTGCTGGGGTGCAATGCCCATGTCACACCCCATGCCAGGACTCTGTCCAGCCTTCCCTCTCCTCCACACCACTCCAACCATACTGCCCTACAACAGCACAATGCAGCTTTCACTACCACTATAATAAAAAAATATTAAAAATGAAACCCCCAAAATCCAAAACTGCAGTCAATTCTTGTCACCTCATCTCAAAGAGGATACGCCAGAGCTATAGAAAGTACAAAGCAAATAATCTCATACTAGCAATTCAAGAGTTGACTGTATTGTCATTTTTTTCAAAGGAATAGAAAAGTTCCCTTCAACCTTGCTTTGAAGTATTAAAAATGAGTGGGAACTACTCACCATCAGTTTTATTTTGATCCAAAATTCTAAGCTTCCTGTCTTTTTCAAATGCAGCTTGCTCACTGCTTATCTCAGTCTGTAGTCCTCTGCAAAGCACAACAGTACATTAAATATGCTGGTATCATTCCTTTCAGTAAACACAAGGAACTATACAAGAGAACTGGCAATATTCTCCAAACACAGATGGACAAAACAGAATCACTCAGCCAAACATTGGAGTACTCAACAGGATAGATATATATTTTTTTTTTTTTAACAAGAGGAAATGCTGCTATGGTATTTTACCAAAATGACATGCAGCTTCACTCTCTTCTGTGTAAGCAGACAATCAGTTTTCCTTTCTCTTCTCCCCCTCCAAACTCGTTACTGGAAAGGGGCTTGTTCAAACTGCACAACTCAAGTTTCAGTGAAGCCACAATGGTTTATCATTCACATAACTGTTCTTAGTGTGAAGTGTTTTTGACACACCCAGCATTCAGAAACATGCCCTTGCGTTTGTCCCTGCCACAATACAGAGGAAGCTGCACAAGATGCTGACTGCGTATGAACTGTGCAGTACTATATTTTCAAAATAGTGATGAAAAACTTTGTCTCTTTCAAGAAATACCTTTAGAACAACAAAGAAGCACACATCAAACATGTTACTTGCATACCAAACATTTTGCAAGTGCATACGATTTCTGTCTTCAGATCACGGGGGACAAGAGAACTGCACAAGTGCTGAATAAAACCCTCATCTTTTTGGTGGGAAATATTGTCCTTGGCTTAACAAGGTAAATGAAAAAGGCTTAAAGGCTTAAAATAATTAAAATTTCTCTTCAAAAACATTATTAGAACTTCAAACTTGTATCTCTGTTTAAGATAGTTTTATTTTCTGTAGTTACAAATGCTGCGATTATGAAGATTCCCATTCATTTGTCACATCAAGTGTATTGGTTGTCAGGAAGTAGTGCCTTGAGCTGAAATACCTGCTTTGAATCATTTAAAATGTTAAATTCCTCAATAACCATCCAACCTCATGTTGCTTGTACAATCCAAAATGCACTGTAAGTGTCCAATAAACCACTGAATAGGAGCATATACTCTTAAAATTATTGTTGGAAGAAAGTTAAAGCTCAGTCCTGTACTCTGTACTCTTGCCTATCTCCATTCCCTTGAACACAGCTGAAGGACTGAACTACATGTATTCACAGACTGAACTGTTAAAACAAACACACACACACCACCACAGAACACCAGAGTATCATTATAGAAATCAGTGGGTTTGACTGGAATATTACACATATCCCTGGTCTGATTAAAAAGCATTTCTGCAAAGTAACTAGATCTTATATAAATGGTCTGAATTATCAAGAGGTTTCCGGAAATATAACGTCAAAGAAACCCCCTAGCCATCATTCTGGAATCCCTGTGATATTTCAGAAAATAAATGATTGCCAAACTCTGAGGTTAGAGATCAGCACATATTCGGTGATACTCACCAGGATCACAGACCACGACAGGCTATTACAAGTTAGTGGAGGGGGGTGGGAAACATCCCCTGGACAACTGGCCAAACTGGCCCAATAACACCGGTCTGATAATTTGCAAGTTCAACACAACTTAAAAAAAAAATAACACTTGGCTGATCCTTCTCCTTGCAGATCCCCATTAGAGCAGAGACGCCAAAGCAACTGGCACAATACTTGTCAGGACGGAGTACCAAAGATTTTTGCAAATCCCCATTTGGCCTTGGACTGACAAAAAAGACCCTTGAAATACAAGTCAAAGCTCTACGTACTACCATGAAAGTTCTTGGTTACTAAGGCTGTCACACATTTTGGCTTCAGTACAATAATTCTTTTAGTTTGATTTGGGAATAGTAGCCAGTTTAGTTGCCCCAGGGAACAGAGAAATAGTGAATTACATAAACACAATGGGACTTCTCTGGACAATCAACATTTATTTCAAGCAGGCACTAACTCACTTTGGAAACCTGCTGAGTCAGGTAGTTTAACAAACATGCTGAAGGGCAAAGGTATAGTATCACCAGAAGAAGAAAGACTGAATAAGGAAATTAACATGTTTATTTTTTTTAAAGGCAGAATTAACTTGTTTTCCTAAGAGCAGATCAGGAGCCAGGTCAATATAAGGAAAAGACAAAAAAAAAAAAATTAAAACTAAAACAAATATCCAAGCAATAGATAACTGTGCCCAGAAGAACAGAAATGGCCAAGCTACCTGCTTTTCCCCAACCATAAGAATGAATTTGTAAGTTTTCATTTAACTAATCAATCCAAATTTTTTCACAGCATGCTGCTCTAGTAAATATGCTGGGTATTTTAGAGCCAGGTTCAGCTCTTCTGGGGCCCAGCTGTTTGAGTAGTAAGGAAAGGGAGGCTTACACAGAATAGCCTGCAGAACATTTTGTCATTTTTGTTGAAAAGCTTCATGAATTACTGTGCACAGATGAGTGCCACAATGAAAGCTAAGCATATTAAGCTCATTCCTCTCTCACAATTCTCTATTCTGCACTCCACAATGAAACAGCACTCTACGTTTTATTTGCCTCCCCCATTCCCTCCCCAGTGCTCCTTTCTTTGTCACAGAACGTACTTACTTGCCATCTGTGCTCATATTTTCTTGTTTTTCTTCCTGGAAGCTTTGTGAGTTGTCTACAGAAACACTGCCAGGAGCTGGAGCTGATGAAGCAGGATCATTTTTTTCAGTTTCCAGTGGTACCTCGGCAGAGCTGAAGGCTGCAGTAACCTCTCCTATCCCAAGAGAGGTATTTGTACTTTCACTGTACTCTCTCTGTTGCACATTCGTCTCTTCCCTTTCATCAATTTCTTCCAGGTTGTATTCCAAGCTCCTTACACCTACATTCACAGAAAGAAAAAAACAAACAAACAAAAAAACCCAAACAACGAACCAACCCACAGCTCTCAATGCAGGGTACAGATGCAAAGGGACTGGTGAAATCAGCCTAGAGTAGTTTGAAGAAGGAAAACTGAGACATTTTCATACTTCAGGCCATAAAAAGACAGAGTCATTCAGAATTTATATGTCACAGTATTTTCTGGTGCTTTCCAATTCTTTCTTTTTACATGAGAACATGCTCATTGCCATGCTCCTGTCCATCTGTTTCTGCATCTGTAACTGCTGTATAACATTTTTCCTGTTTAACAGAAGTACTGGAATAGGATAGATCAAAATACATTTAACAAATGTCATAATCCCAAATTTCATGGAGGCAGACAGTTCATTTTACCCAGATTTCTTAATAATTCCACATTAAGTTTTCAATAAGGTTTAAAATAAATGGTTCTTTTATATCGGAGTAGGCATGCTAGAGGACTAAAGCGTGAAGCAAATCTCAGTTTTGCCCATGGTTTGAACAAGTTTGATCACCACTGTCAAAAATTTCATGTAATGATCCTAATGTCTTAAAACAGAGGTGTCTTGTGCAGTGCCCTGTGTTACAGTAGAAATAAACAAAACCAAAGTGCATAGAAAAGTGTTAATCCACATAAATACTGAAGTTTGCAGCTAGAGCACAGTTAAACTAAAAGGTTTAGTAACTGTATTAGGGCACACATAAAAGTGTACTTGAAGTTAAACTAATAAATCCACCTATTTTGATTTCCAGAGGGATTAACAATCTCTAGCTTTACTTCCCTGCCAGAAATCTTCCTACAAAGAGTTGATGATTGACGTTTTTCAAATAGTAGGATACAGACCATACAATTAACTTCTTGGCTTTGCAACTTGCATTCTATAATACAAAGACAGTAATTCCACCTATATAGTGCAATATGGTGCCATGGAAGGCTACTGGAAACAACCAGGCCATACAAGCAACGCACTCTGCCTGACCTGACCAGGGAAATTCCTGCCAGCTGTGCACACACCAGTCCCTGTTTGGTACACGCCTTGCACTTGGGCTTCCAGACTTCTCTAAGTTGTACCAGTAAATTTCCAAGTGCAAACCAAGGCTGACACTGAAAACAAAACACTGACTTCAACCAAGCAATACCGGAAAGTAGCAGATTCCAGAGTATGAAAAAATCTTAGATTGCTTTTTTTCTACAGACTGGTATCCTACAATACTTCCAGTACTTCTAGAGAAGGACACTGTTATAGAAACACAACAGAGGACTGCAGATGTAGAAAAAAGTCTCAGTACAGAACAGAAACTGCTTTTCCCAACAGAATCATTAGTTAAGATTTCAGCAATACCAAATTACTCATTCACAGTTACAGGGCAACTACAAAAGCCAAACACTTTACTATTTAATTCCAGTTTTTCGTACTGCGCTCTTGTAGTAATGCTTTGTGGTTACACATTAAGCAATGTGATCAATGTGTCATATCACTGAATGCAGAGGTGATTTAGACCCCCAGGGAAAGAGGAGCAAGACTGCAAAGTGGTGCAGGCGAGCTCCTTCCATGTGATTTAAGCACAGGTTTATACAAATACGCCACACCAGTATTAAAGGGACTTGGGACTCCCTAAGAATTTACTGTTAGTAAGGGCCCTCTCTTCCCCCCCACCAAATCCTTTCTTCTCTATCTACAGAAAAGTCATGCCAGCAGCCTTGTACTTTGGGAGATTATTTTAGTGATAGCAATATGATTTTATGTGTGCAAAGATAAATACATATGTCATAAGGCACAAACAAAGCATAACAGAATGTGGGCAAACATCAAACCCGCTGAGACTATTCCACAGCCCATAACCAGCTCTCAAGAACACTGTCTCCTTATCCAATGAGAACTACTATGCCATAGGCCTGAGCCATCACCAGCCACAGGAACAAAGAGAGACTAAAGACCTTCGGTCTAAATACTCTGTAGAAACCTGAATTATACAACGAAGTACAGCCAGGGCTTCTGACAAGACAAATGGAAGCATTCTGGGGTTGCTATGGCTTTGTGCCCAGACCCTGCTGTCATCTCTGTCGCTCTTCTTCTGAAGAGGAGTTTAACAAAGGCCAGGTTGTACTTAAACCGATGGGATGGAAACTTAACATGTTGGTAGGAGACAGTCTTGCTACGTGTAAGTCTGTCCTTTGCTGTGCAAGAAACACTTCCAAGCTTTGGAGTAGACTAACCTGACCCACAAACACATAATACCAAACAAAACACACCCTCACAGTTTTTTCCAAAATGCTCTACTTCATTTGTCAGCATAATACCGGCCTTGCTTGGAGTTAATTTCATCTAGTTTTTCATCTGTTACTGGATCTCATTCCAGACCTGGGTCACCACTGCTGCAGCAGAATAAAGTCTGCATGCATTTGATACATAAGCAACACTTAACAGCCATCTTTCACTTACATCATGCAGTTAACTCCCCAGAGGAACAATTCAGGTTTTATGACTTGTTTCCAAACCCTCAGTTTAGCTTTTATATGCAACATATTGCTAGGAAGTACTGATGTCAATACTGGCTACATACAGTTGCCTTATTGCTTGTATATGCTATACGTAAGTCTACATAAAATATAAATTGTGGTTTGTTTATGCATAAATTATTCTCTATGAACATTAGTCACAGAGTTTTAACTAGCCCTAAAAAGTATTGTTAAAAGCCTAGAGGATGACATTGTGAAGACGTACCTTGACATACCAACTACAAGGCTCCTTTGCCACAGCAAGAACACTCTTTGCCCAACAGAGAACAGGTCGACGCTGCTCTGCGAGCTGTTGTGCTTGTAAGCACCAGTCAGAAAGCCTGACTACATCATGCAAATCTGCCAGTCGTTTTGCTCTTGACACAACAGTCCTTAAAAAGGTTCTTAAGAGATACTGTAACCAAGACTATATCAAGGGATTTGTTTGACTGGAAATTATTTAAAAATCTACAATTTTAATGTATTTTTTTTAAACGCCATTTCACCCTCTTTCCTAGAAAAACGACTGAGCTTTAATTAAACTTTGGGAAGGGGGAAAAAATCATAATTGAGAAAATAAATTGTTGTTTATAATCCCAAATGTTCAAATTAATTCTCTGTCAATGTTTATTCTAGTAGATGCATGCCTTCAAACCACTTTTGTCAAGGTACAGGTTGTTTTAACACCATGGGAAAACTCATTTCACAGCAGAAATATTGCCTCTTCCAAATTATATAGCATAATTCCACTTAACGTATATGTGTCTTTTAGCTATGCACTACTTAAGACACCAATGTTTGCAATGGTTCATTATAGGGCAGAAGGCAACTTTTCTTGATTATTTGATAAAGTAGCAACAACACATAACAGAACTCCTTTGGGAATGCCAGTCACAGCTGAGCAAAAAATCACAACACTTCTCGATGCCTCACAATCAAAGCAGTAACAACCCAAATGGAGGAAAGCACTACCGAGTTTATGTGAAGTTAAAATTATGTCCAACTTAGCAATTAAAGAGATTTTGAATTGGTTTATCCATTTAAAACAATACCCAAATGTGTGTAATTTTCAGACTACAAATAGGACAAGTGTACTGCAACTGATTTTGCTGCAGGTGAATATTGGTTCTCACAGCACGATGGGCTTTGCTAAAAGGACCCTTTATTCTAGGCCTCAGGACAGTTTCAGAGATGCCACCAGAGAGCAGCAGTATCCCAAGAGAAAAAAAAAGGCAGTGAAGCTGTGTTATGTGACTTGTCTCTGCATTAAAAAAAAAACAAATGTATTGTACTAGGTCTTCAGCAAAGGACACTGCATGAAGACATCAGCAGCAGAACTACGGAATGAAGACTGGCACTAACTGCAGAGGTAAATCCCAGGGCTCAGCACAGACTGTTCTAACCCCAGTGAAGAAGGTGACATTTTTCTATTTCTTTCTATTACAGCTTAAATTAAAATATTTAATTACAAAATTCAAACGCCTCAAGCAGAGGTTGCTAAACCTATGGAAAAGCAAAGAAGCCATTTTTATGAAGTTCAGGGCTGTTTACCTATGCAGCAGTTGGACATTACAGTGATAGTAAACGCAGTTCTAGCATGGATGTACAATCTTAAGACAGAAACAAGCTCAAGAAAATAAAAAAAATCTTGATTTTAAATTGTAGCATGATAACTTTTGCTCATCAACTTAGACACCATCACATAAACACAGACTTCAACACAGAAAGTTAAATACTAACAAAAGTCACGACTATCCTCTTTCATCTGCTACAACAGCTAGGAAAAGAAAAGGTTACAGCATCATTACATCTTCAGCCTTGGACTGCCCAGTATAGGTCAATACTTCCCATTTATTAAGTTATATGTTATTTCTATCAAAGTTATTTTTGGACCATTTATATAAACTACCCTAAATATAAACCAAGCCCAACTTTACAAATTATTTCCCCTTTGCCAGAGACATAGGACAGCAGGTGACTTTTTTAACTCTTGTTGTGGCACATTTGTGTTTTACCACTCCAAACAATTTGATTGGCATGCCAAATAAAACAGCTGGAAAACTACTTAAGAGTTCCTGTCAACTAGCAAGAAACTGAGTGTTTCGCCTCACGTAATGCCAGTGGCATGCCACATCTATAGTGATCATATATTTCATTCTTAGTGAAGAGTGATTTTTCTTTCCTTCTCTTTTTCATCATTGAAGAGTGATTTTTCCAGACTGTATCGCCAGTGATTATTTAAAAAGTTTTTACAAATTTTAGAATGCTCATAATGCCATATCTTGTATCCGAACCCTATAGTCTGATGCTAAAAAATGACCATACTTTACAGCACAAACTGCATAAATTAAGAAAAGTATTATGTTCAGCAGCTAAAGTCTTTCATTTTAAACAGCTATACTTTTATATAGCACATTTTTTCCATAGCACCCAACAAATAATTTAAGGTATGAACTACCATTTATGCACGCAGTTTGTATTTATAACTTGTGTTTTCAAAGGCTGTTCAGATGCAAACCAAAAGACAGACACAGATTCGCTCCTATTCCTTATCCCTAGGTTATGCAGCTCAAGGTCAGCACGAGGCAGGGTTCTGAAAACAAGACTGGGCTTTAGGCTTTTGAAAGGCTTGTTAAGAGGTATAAAAAAAAAAAAAAAAAAAAAATCACAGTAGTTCTGGCTTGTTCTTGTCTACAACTTGTGGGGGAGGGGAGAAAACAGGGATGTTTCGTTTATGAAATGTAAAGCACAGAGACCAATACAAAATGTAGACAGCAAAGGTAAAACATCTGTGGTTTAGAAAGCAGTATTTGTACTTCAAAGGAAAAGTTAGCTGATCTGAAACATTAAAACTAGTTCTATGCTTATGACACACATCCATAGTATAGTAATTTATTACTATGAATTATCATAGCTTGCTATGAAGTAGATTTTATCAATGCATTTGGAAAAGAAACCAACCTGTTTCAGACTGCATTTTGGTGGTTCTTTCTTCCACTTTAGCAGGGGCTGATTCTGTTGACTCTGTCACTGCAAAGTCAAGTAACAGGCTTTTTTATTGCCTCTCAATTTCTGTACCAACAAAAGTTCTAGATAAAACGTTAGACTTGTGATCTTATAGAGTTCTTCCAAAAATGCACCTTCTCTTAAGCATCTGGTGCATATTGTCACGCTTCTCAGATTAAATAATCTCAATTCCTAGGTATTTTTGAACCAGATAATTGAATTTTTCAAACGGAATTACAAAAGAACAATACAAAACATCCTTAAAAATTCTTCTTCTCAGTCCATTTCCTATTAAATCCTCTCTGATCCCCACCTTCTCTCCCCACCTCAAGCTGTCCACCTGATTAACACAAACACAGTCTTGTTATAGTTAACCTGATTATAACTAATTTGGTAATTTCTGCTTTTTTCTGAGCTGCGTGCCCTCAAACCCGCCTACTTTCTCACACTTGTCGGAAAGTAACGGAAGATTGGCGAGTAGGATTTGTAAACACACTCAAGCTACTTGTAGCTGGGGTGTAGAAAAACACGCATACCGTACTAATGGTTGCTTAGACTTGTATCTTTGGGAAGTAGAACATCTGCGCTGAGCTAACACAGGCCTGTGATAGACCTGAGAGGCACCCTGTTGATCGTGCTTGAGATTCCTGCCGTGGGAAAGATCAAAGCGGAGTGGTAAACCACACCTGGGTGAATTACAGGTGGCATGGCCAGCGCTCTGCAGCGCCTGCACCTGTGCCTCCGCGCCTCTGCCGGGGCACTGCTCCAGGGATCCCCCGGCTGGCCAGGTAGCAAAAATAAATTTACTCTTTGCATTTCACCACTGGTTTTGTGGTTGCTCCTGCTTCCCGCTGACACACACACTACCTGAGCCAATCTCATAAAGTAGTCTTACTGCGCCTTACAACCTGAGGATGTTTGGCACACATATTTTTACTTGAAGTTCTTATCTCATGAGGTGGTATTTCTTTCAAGTTTAGCCAAACTGCCATACTTTCTGCTGCCTCCCAATTAAACAGCATTAAAAGATTACCAGTCTCATTACAGCTTTCACTTTGATCTTCTGGTACTCTAGAGGGTGGTGAGGGTGCTTTGCGCTTCATCCTCCGCAGAGAGGAGTTGATGGAAGCTGTGTCACTGAGCGGCAGAGAACCTTTCCGTACTAATCCCAGAGGGGCCTAGGAAGGGAGATAGGGGAGGATGAAGATTATTAGAAATCAAAGAAAAACAGCAAAATAGTTCTAGTAATTACGCTCCAAAAGTATTTATAAAATACACTTGGGAAAGAGTGAATATATACCTATTACCCAACGTATTATGTTTCTCATCTTAATTCCTCCAAGGAGTAGAGTTTTCCAAAAAAAAAAAAAAAAAATAAAAAAAAAAAAAAAAAAAATCAGTTGTTACACATAGTACAAAAGAGAATTTGAATTCTTTATGCCCAAAGGTTATTCTACAAACTCCAAACAATTCTTTTCTAAAAGTAGCTAAAAATTGTTGCGGAAAGAAGCTTCAACAACACCCCACTGCAATGACATGACACAATGTTTCCTTCTTCATTCCTTCAACAGCAGTCCTAATTAGGCTCTATAGATAATTACTGTGATTTTTGTTCCCTACTTTAAATACTTAAACTTTTATACACATTTTTTGAATGCCAGCCTTCAAAACTTACCTTGGAAAGTACAACTGTCTTAGAATCTTAATACTTACTGAAGTTAAATTGTAATAAGTTATAAAAATAATAATTATAGTACCTATTGATGTTGAAGTTCAACAATGTCCTCATTATTGTAGCAAAAGACAAAAAAAAATTCCTAATTCAGAGATAATCAAAACCATTAAAAACTGGACAAAGGCTGCCTGCTGAAGACTTCAGTTTTATGATACAGACATCCAATTTCATTTTAAATTGTTTTAAAAATACGTTCTGTTTCTCAAAAAGACAGTGGTTGTTAATTTGCCTGCCATTATTAACTGCAGTTTGCTTTATATGCTGAAGGAACCTTGCTTTTCCACACCTATTAAAATAATAATGTTCAGGATGCCAGCAATAAAGGACTGTATTTTGGCACCAGACACAGCTGACTTTCTGTAGTAATTCTGATCCCTATCACCTGTCTACTCGGCCATATAATAAAATCCTGCAGTGGCATTCATTTCTGGGTAAAAGGATCCACACAGCAACTGGATGTGGGGTCATCTTCAGAGAATTTCTCTCTGCTTCAATTAACCAGCCCACTTCAGAAAGAATACTGAGGAACAGAGATGGCACAAATACACCTACAAGTTTTTGTTTCACTGACCATCCTTTCAAAAACATCACTGATAACAGATTTGTTGACTGTGTCAATATCCACAGACTAAGTTGCTTATCATTAGAAAGCTAACATTGAACAAATACCCATCCTACAGTAAGACAGCTTTTAAAGACCAAGAGCTAGAGTACTTGGTTGTACACAATAAAAACTATAAAGAGAATTACTCACAAAAGGAAAGATACTGGCACCACATGTCTGTGAAGCAGTGTTTGGCAGCTCCTGTTAGACCTCAGTACAATACCAGAATGAATGAACTGGGATGGTGAAAACCATCCTCTGAGCTTCCCTAGGCATACTGTCATCTGGTTTGTCCCACCTCACTGTCAGGTATGACAGATGCCTTAGATACTTCACTGTTCTGTACAGTGCAACACCATCCAAAATGTTCACAAAATTCTACTACCAATTACTTCAATGCCAAAGCAACCAATTCAAACCTTCTGCAGTGAAGCAGGACTCAGGGTTTTAAGGAGACAAAACAAAGCACCAGGTGAAATGTTCTTTGAAAAGCAGCAAGGGATAGGGACATAGCACTCTACTTCTAATTAAAAAAACTTGCATGCTTGAATAGTTTTTAAAGAAATCAGTTTCTAGATTAAAGCGTCACAGAACAAAAATCGCTTTATGCTTTTATAGCTTCTTACTTATGGTTCCCAAATAATTCTAAAAATAATCATAATTAAAAAAATCAGCATCTGAATTTATGCAGGAGGAGATGTCAAATATAATATTATTTCCCCAAATTAGGCTTTTTTTATTGTTAAATCATTTTCCTCCTTGCTGTTGGGCAATTCTATTTTTTTCCTCTTTGGTAGCTGCTCATGAGGCTGCAGCCTCTCTGTTCTGCACAGAGACATGGTTTCTCTGTTCAAAGGTCTGCACCCTCATCTGCTTCACACAGGCTCCCTCAGCTGACTTAGCTGGCACAGAGCTCTGCGCATACTCGCTCAGCTAAACAGATGTCACCAGAGTTCCCTCCTGCACAGAAAGAGTATGTGTGTAGGGGGGAAATAATGTTCTCAGCATAAGAGCACAAATGCTACTAGAAGATTTTTATAAGCCTTTCTACTGCCCTTTGCATCCAAAGAAATAAACAATTTGCAAAGAGAGATTTCGAGAAAGTACTAAATGTTCCAGTTAAGGTTCAAGTGTTGAACAGATTTTCTCAGGAATTATTCAACATATGAATATTAAGAGCTTTCAAATCCTAACAAAGGCTGTAATGTGAAAATAGTACTTTAAACAGATGGAAAAAGATTAAAATAATGTTATTAAGACTTATCTGACAAAGTATTGGAATATACATCTGGGTGCTCATGTGTCACACCAACTGCCAGTGATAACCACTGTTTTATCAGTTACACTTAAATTAAAACTCATGTTAGCATCACTGAAGTAATTAATCATGCTCGTGCAGAAACACCAGTGAACTCTGTCGTAACTTCCACAACATATGCAGGAGTTCAACTTTTAATATTGTACACTCTCCTCATCCTGCAATAAGCAAGGGTGGATATGAAGCTTTTTAGCCTCAAATGTGTACTGATAAATTTGGCACCAAATCCCACATCTCCCCAAGCAGACACCTGCAGAGGCCAGTGCTTCCCCAGGTCCAGCCTCCGCAAGCAGTAGCAGACACTGTGCCTGGTCCTTCTTACAATTTCAAAAAGCAAAAGAAAGGTAATTCAGCCACGGTAATTTTGCAGCTGGAATGGAAGGGGGGGAAAAAGTATTTGGGAAAGAATGTAGTGGTAGTGGAGCATTTCAGCATGCTGGAAAGCGTACCTCACACCAAGGGTAACTATATACACATTTTCATATGACCAGTACCTACTTCTTTTGCTCCATAGATAACTAGATTTAACAGAAAATATACAGGCGACTGGGATATCAAGGCACACTGCTATCCATATTGCTAGTATTTCTTTCTTCCCTTTGTACAAGTATGTAGGTAAATGTATGTCCATGGAGGAACGGGGCAGGGGAAAATTGTATTTGCTCTTACAAAGATTAACGCAGTCAATTTCTATTACATGACTTAAGCTTCCCAAAATACTTACATTTAGCCCAAGTACTACAGATGAAGTAATATCCCTCTGACCTATTCGAAAGAAAGGACATACAAAATACATTTGGAGAAACTCAGCTGGTGTTACTCTGTCCAAACACCCGATACTACTATTCTCTCCTATGATTTATCTACACACTTGCCAGTACAGAAGTAAATACAATAAGGAGACAAAGTTATGCATTTGCTATACTAAGAAGTGGATGCATACAGTGTTCACCACCAATTCTGAATTGTATCAGAATCACATCAAATTATCTTCATGCAAACCTCACCAAGAGCAAACAGGCAGTTCTGAGCATTTTCTTCTCCCAGGTAACCCTGACTCTGTGCAAAACCTCCCTGATGTTCGTGGCGCTCACTGCATCATTGCCAAACTTCTTTCACCATCAAGTTTCAGGCAACTGAGCCTCTGGTGTAATTTCACAAGTATGGAACTCATCCCTCCCAGAAATCTTAACCAAGCTGTTCTGTGGCAGTGGCTAACAGACCTTTTCAGACATACTTTAAAGTTTAGTTGCTTCCCATCCCTCCCCCATTCTCCCATCTTATCCATTTCTTTTCAGTGGGATAGACTGGAGATTTAAATTTCTTTAGAAGTTAAGGTTGTGTAAATAAAAGCAAGCTGTATTTCTAGAGTTGAGATCCATCATTTAAAACTTCAGTGTTTTGACTAGAAATCTCCACTTAATTGTTCCTACTCAAGCATAGCTTACGTACGCTCCTTTACAATAACTGAAAACAGTGTAAGGAGAGAAACATCCATGAGATAAAATGAAGATATTGTAGTCTAGTTTTTATAAATAAAGCATTAGGAAGAAAATCAGCAATGGCATTTTGGACATAATCAAATACTTCTCTTTCTTTAAAAGAAAATTTCTTATAAAGAAGTGTTATTACTAGAAAATTGCATCCACTTGTATGAAAATTTTGAAGATACCCATAGTGCATTATACAACAGCACTTTGCAAAAACCCTTGAGTCCTCTCTACTTGCAAGTATATTTTAACTTGCTAGTTCTAAACATACTTCTCACAAGACCCATCATCTCACCCAAAATCAAAAGTGACAAATAAGTGAGCGATTTCGATATTAGACACCAACATGCTCATTTCCAATCTGGTTTAACACAGAAATTTGCTGGACAAACATTAACTATTTAGGCTTATGAGCCATCTTCTGAGCAAATCAAGCTACATAATAGCTTGTAAAACCTACCCTTACATCCATTGCACCCCCTAAAAGTAGGAACATATCTCCAAAAATTAATGCTACAACCACTCTGAAAATGAGGCAAAAAAAATTCCAACCCTTGTACCATAATGTAACTGCTCATATAAAGGGAAAGCAGTTTCTTTTTTAAGGGAAAAGAAGTGGAGAAGCTGTAGGAGGTAAACATTAAAACCCTTCTTCATACTGTGAGAAACTGGACTACAATACACTGTGAATTTGAAGACAGACAACAGTGAGAACTTTGTTCCCTTAAAGTTGGCTCATTTCACTGTTGTCTGATGTTACTGCTTTGGTATGTTTCTATCAAAACCAGGCAAACAGTTTATCCAGGCAAAACTGACATTGCACTTTGTCTTCCTTGTGTATGTTACAAGAGGTTTGTCTATAATAAGGCACATGCAGAAAGTCATCCTGGTCCATAGAAGTAATAAAGTATGTATCCAGTCTGCCAAATAAACTGAAGGGCAGGCTTCAGAATTTAGGCATTCTTAAAAGCAATACGAGTTGCAAGAAAACGCTTCTTGTAAGGCAAAAGCAGATAAAAAATAACCCTTGGGGGAGGGGCAGAATTATCTCCTAAATTTTGTACATTAACTTAATGGGACACTGCAGTAACAGTGAAACTCCCAAGCATACTATATTTATCCCAGCAAACACACCATTCAGCCTGGTGAGCAACCCAAAAAAAGACTTTAAATCCTACCAGCAGGATGCACATTTTCAACAGTGGGGAATATGAGAAACCAAATTCTTATATTGTTTACAATGAAATATCTGTGGTCTAGTGTGACCATTGTACTTGCCTCATTACTGAGAACTAACTTGGATTAAGTGAGTATAAATTGGTCACTTTGGGTTGAGATACACTAATTCACATGATACAAATGAAAAAATGCTGTCCAACCATCAAAATTGACTTTATTTTACAATGCTTATGTATCACCTCAAATTCTGTATTTATGATGCCAATTCTTTGAATAAAGACTGATTCTATGTATTTAAATAGTGCCCGATTTACTTTATGAAGATGCAATTCCTGTAAATGGCATTTTTATTTAAGTAACAATGTTTTACATGGTGCCTTGACTAGCACCTTGTTTTTAAAAGAACTGCCCTTTATTTTACAGTTAAGAGAAACCAGAAGTCCCAATAGCTAGACACACTTTTTTACTTATTTTAGAGACTTCAGCAGAAACTCTGAGAAACAAGCTTCCGAATCTTTCCCTTGACAGTACTACTCATGCAGTGGTTGATCTCACAGCAAAAACAAGTATTTGTTGGTTTCTGTTAGTGATGGAGCCCTATCATATTTTTTCTGTTCTGTACGTGCATATAGTTTTGAAAAATCAAGAGTCTGTTTCACCCACATGAAATAGAAATGTCTAATTTGGAAGGGACCTTTGAAGATCATTTGGTCCAATCTTCTGCTGAACACAAGGTCCTTGAAAAGGTTATTGCAGGAGCCTGTCAAGGTATGTCTCAAATATTTCTGGTAATGGAGCTTCTACCACTTGAGTGATTTATTCCAGTGTTCAGCTGTTCTCACAGTGATGAGTTTTCCTTCTGTATCTGAATGGCATTTCCTCGGAAGCAACTAGCGCCCATTGGTCCTCACCCTGTCACCATGCATCCAGGCAAAGCATATACCTGTACTTCCCCTGTAACACCTTCTAGGTGTAACACCTTCTAGGTGTCTAGGAAGACTGCAATTAGATCTGTTCTCCAATCTTTAAACATCATAATGGCCTTCCACTAGACTCTTGCCTGTTTTTAATCTCTACCTGGAACTGCAAAAACCAAATCTGGACATAGCAGTACAGCTGTGACCTAAAAAGTATTGAGTACACTGGATTCAAAGGGGATCACACACCCAGATTCCAGCCTGTACTGGTACTTGGGATTACTCCATACCAAACAGAGACTTTCACATGCATCTTTTTTAAACTTCATTCAGTTCCTCTCTACCACTGTCTCCCTGAATGGTGGATCTTCTGGTGTACCTCCCTCTCTGCTCAGTTTCATGTCAGCTTCAAGTTTGTTGAGGGTGCATTCAATTCCATCATTTAGGTTGTTTATAAAGGTATTTAACAGTATTTGCCATACTACCAGCTCCTCAGGAACTCCACCTGACAACCAGTCCAACTTTGAGCCATTCATTGACCACCACCATTTGAGTTGTTTAGCCAGCTTTTTCTCCTATCTTGTGGTTCACGGGTCTAGTCCATACTTTATTTTTTCAACAAAAATTTTTGTGGTAAACTGTGAAAAACACCATGCTAAAATAAAGGTGGATGACCGCATCCTTTATCCTTGGACTTCTGCTTGCTGCTAACTTACAAAAGCCTTTCTTGTTATTCTTGACACCTCTTGCCACTTTGAGCTCCAGGCTTGCCTTTGCATTCCTAACAGCATCTCTGCATGTCGAAGAAGTATCAATGCATTTCTTTTTGGGAATTACTCTGTCCCCTTCCCATACCTCATACGCTTCTTTTTGCACTTGAGCTTTCTCAGAAGCATGTTCAAATGAGACTATTTATTTTTATTCCTACTCCTTTTCCCACTTAGGGGAATGGACCACTCCCTGTGCTGCAGGAAGGATGTCTCTGAAAATGCCTCAGTGCTTTTCCAAGCAGCAGCTTTATCCTCCAAGGAAGTCTCTCATAGGAACCCTCTTAAGAGTTCCCTGATCAAGTCGAGCAGTATGTACTATGCAGTCCAAATTCATTCATTACATGGTATTTATTGGAAAGCAGGTATTAAAAAGACAAAGTATTTTATATGAATTAATAAAATTCAAAGCACAGAGCAAATATTAACCCACATTTAAGTCCCAAGCTCTGTTTTATCCAAAAAAATCACTGTGCAATCAAATCAGAAACAGGAATAACCTTAAAAAACACATGTCAAAGGCTTCTAAGGGACCTGCACAAAGAAGCACAAAATAGAAAATACACACAGAAATATAACTTATTCTGGACTTCTGTCCTTTCTTTGTGAGCAACTCAACTTCAGTCAAATCACTTTAGATGAATAAGAAATGTCAGTACAAAATAATAAATCTAAGCAATTTTGTTGAGTGACAGATCCTAGCCCAGCAGTCATACATTACTGTTAGATATAATAGGATATTAATCATTTAAAGCATGTTGACATTAATAAATTATTTTCAAAAAAAATTGAATTCAATTAAAAGACAAACATGATGAGGTAAAAAAAAGTTCTTCCCTCCCCAGGTCCCTTTTATTAAAATACAGAAAGAAACCTTTGTCTTCTTCAAATGATAAAGCTTTTCAGCAGGACACAATACACAAATTCAGAACTTCTGTTAAACAGTGCTCTCTTGTGGTTCCGTACATTAGTGAAAGAGTAAATAATTGTATAGTCAGTCTGAAATTTCTTGTCTCTGAGTCCAACACAAAATTAATCCCTCAGACTTGTATTTCATTTAGCTCCGCATTTTATTTTTCTAGCATGCCAATTACCTCACTAAAGACCACCTTTAGATACCGCACTCAAAGCAAAGCATGAAATAATAATATAACAACAGTTTTAGCCTTGATCTTCAATTGGAATTCACAATTGACAATATGTGCAATATCGAGATAATACTTAATGTATCAATTCTCCCAAATTCTGTTGGCAGAATTTCTGCAATGCATGGGATATATAGGTTACTTAAATACGTAGTCCACATCTCATAGCTTCAATTAAACACGCACCCTTATTTGACTAAAATAAATTTACTTTTAACTTTCTGGGAGCACAAGAATGTTGACTACTCCCCAAGATTTCCACCTTTTTCCAGTAATGTAATGTAAAGAACAAACTACTCATTATCCCATGTAAATATCAAAACATAATTACAAGGTAAAGTGAGACAATGTTCTCATATTTAAATATATAAGCTGTTCATCCAAAAGAAAAAAAGGTGCTCACAATACTGACTTATATAAGAAGTTGGTTTTACCTTTTCAAAATACAGCAGCTACTTCGGAGACAGGTTATAAAGTTTAAAAGGAACAAATCTTTCAATTTCCATAGTTATTTTCAAACTAAAATTTTTAAAAGCAAGTACTATACTTTTATTTCCCATTTATTTCAAGCCTCAGCAGATACCGACAGGGTTATCAGGATTATTATGTCTAAACTTCTTAAGAAAGTGAAGCAAATGTAACTAACCTGTTCGTTCCTATCAAGGCTGTTAGATTTCACAGTATCAGATGCTGGTCTGACTTGGGCTTGTCCAAGGTCCTGGGGAGCACTCTGAGAATTCGGCATAGGTGGCAAAGGAGCTCTCCGTTTCTTTGGCATTTCAGACGGCAGAGTGTTTGAATCATACTGCTTGCTAACAGTGTTAGATCTCGTGATAAATGTTGGCCTTGGCTTGCTCATCAATGGAGTTGCTGGGGCACTGGCAGCCTTGGGGTACAGGGAGAAGAAAGAAAAAACATCCACGTTACTTACACTTTCTGGAAAACAATCAACAGTATTGATTGCTCAATATAGTTCCATAATATAGTTCTAGAAGTTTTGCTTATACCAAATTACACCTTACTTGTTCTTTTTTCTTCTTGCTTCGTTGAAAAAAGCTGAAGAACCCTTTGTTTTCTTTCTCCTTCAGAACATCTAAGTTTTCAGATTGATAGGAGTCTGAAATAGAAGACAACAGTTCTACATGTTATTTACTGCACAGATTATTTCTCCTGCATTCTTACTATTTCACTGTCTGTCATAAGCTTCCTGGAAGGATATACAAAACACATCGTAAATCACCTGCATCAACACTTTTTCTAAACACTGCAAAATGAACAGGTTTCCTACCATCCGTGGTCTTCCTGTCTTTCTCAGAACTCTGAATAGGTGAGATTCAGCTGTTATTAATACCCCTAGCACATAATCCAGCCCATCCTACTTGTCATATGTTATGGTTCATATCACATAGGCTGTAAAAGGAAAAAAGAACATCAGCCTCTCCAGTTCTCAGTTCCTAGCAGTTTCGTAGTAGTTTAAACTCATGGCAAAGTGTGAAGTGGTACAAGTCAGGCACAAACCTGCACGTGGTGTGACTATGGAGGAAGATCACCGAAACACCTGTCAGACGCCCTGTGTAACTGCATGGCAGTCATAGTAAAGACAGTCAAGTCCATTCTGGTATCTTGCAGAATTTATCCTCCTTACATTGTATTCATGCAGGCCATTTGTAAATCTAAAGGTTGTGTCTCTAGTTTTTACTAGATTTAACTTTCTTAAAGAAATACCACTGAATACAAATGCAATAAACAACAGAAATCAGCAAAGCCACTATGGGTTCATGGTACACATGTCAGTATAAACATGACTTCAAATTTAATCAGTCTATCTCGGCTAAAACTACACAGAAATACTTATATATAGCCAGGTATATCCACTCTGCATTATCTTTTAAAATATGCATTTATGACAGGACAGAGATAATTACTCGTGTCACAGGTCACAGCTGAGCAGATGTTATAATAGGAACTTAAATGCTACAGTTTCACTGCCTATTTCAGTAAATCGTACCTTGCAAAGACGGTAAATTTAAATCAACTGGTGATGTGGCTACAGAAAGACAAAAAGAAAGACAGAAAATGTGAATCTAAATCAAGGATGCAGTTATAACTTACAAACACAGAAAGCTGAATCTTCAACATTAGGAAAAAGTAACTGGGTACTTTCCCGCAGTGAAAGGATGTGTATCTGTACTACTGAGTGCTATAAGCCATTTAAGAACTTGAGCCTGAAGACAGTAACGCAGACTGGAATCTTGTAATTAAGGAAAGGCTCCACTTATATTTCTGAAGGAATGAGATAGAATAGTTTGCTCTGTAAGTTTTGGATTGTCTGGCAGTCCAAACTTGAAAAACAAAGAAGAACGTAAAATTAAAATACGATTTGAATAAAATAAAATTTGAGTTTAAATTCTGTTAAGTAAAAGGTACACCTCACCATTCACTTTCATAAAGAAAGCGGTAAATTCAGAGCTTTGAAGATGTCTGCAAAATTGAAATGATGCTGAACTACTTTGTATCAAGAGAACTGAAGTGTATCTGAATTTCCCAGCGGAGCACTGCCATGTAGGAAGCATATATGCCCTCAGATTCTCTCTTAAGGATTTCTGGCTGTTGATTCAAGTGAAGCACACATCATACTGTGCAAAAGGCAGCTCTGCCAGCCTGTAAAGGAAAGCAGTAGCCAGACAACAAGCAAGGCAATGCACCATGGGCACATGTAGTCCAAGTAACTTGTTTAGGCAAGTTAAAAATATGTTGCTTTCCAGTGGGGAAGAAAGAGAGATTAAATTTTTGTTTTCTCCACAGGAAAAAGGACATATTTTCCAAATCTGTCATTCTCCCATTGTTCAAGGTAACTAGCCTTTGGGAAGTAACTGAGCGAACTCTTGAAACTGTAAACACCAAACGATAAGGTTATGGTATTTAGGTAGAAGCGAGGTAAAAGACACAAACAAAAAACCCAAACGCCCGCATTTCAGAGCAGAAGTTAAAACAAGCAAATAGTGCAGTGGTCAAGAACAGGAGTGAGCCAATATTACTGCATTCTATATTGAGATACAATTTCCTGTGATAGGTCTCTGAAACAAACCACACTCTATAGAATTTTTTAATCACAGTACAATAAACCCTTCATGAAAGACAGGCTTACAGCTGAAGCTGA
This sequence comes from Falco punctatus, assembly GCF_963210335.1. Lineage (NCBI taxonomy): Eukaryota > Metazoa > Chordata > Aves > Falconiformes > Falconidae > Falco > Falco punctatus. The sequence goes on along the minus strand of NC_137588.1, from coordinate 23,218,557 downwards.
AAGTATGCATAGGAATCTGTACAAATATAAGGAAGTTAGTTCGTTGTGCCCCCATTGGACCACAATTAAAAAGATAATTATTATTCCTTCACAACGTACAAAGTTAGCAAACAGCACTCAGAAACATATATGAACACCATCACAATATTCTAATACCTTTTAAATAATTTAAAAACAAAACTAAATTTCTCCAATGCTTCTGTTCTTTTCAGCTTATCATGATCTATGTGTTTTCTGTGAGCTACGGGAAATACGGTGGGTTTGGCCTTTTGGGGGAAGGCAAGGAAGGAGTTGCTTTTAGGGGATTATTTGTACTTGGCCACCTTGGCTGGTATCTAACACTCTGTTAGAAAATAAAACCTTTATATTCTACTTCGCAAACATAAGTACAAGTAAGCTTTTCCCAGTTTCAATTTTGTGGAAGACTAATGAAATATGTACTAAATTGCTAGAAATTAATTTCTTCATAAGTAAAAAAAATCCCAGCAAAACATACACATTGTTGAAATATTAAGCAATTATTTTTTCTGTAACTGCAACTTTTAAAAGTTGTCTTACCTCGACTGATATCCATGGCATATAATTCTCTTAGTCCAAGGTCATTAAGAGATTTTGTCACATCAAGGGGTTCTTGAGACTGGTAATTCTTCAACAGCAGAGTGTGTGAAGGATCAAATTCACATTTACTACAGATAATTGGTATGAGTTCTCGAAGGGGTGAATGTGGACTGACTCTTACTACTGTCTTCTGCGTCTTCTTGTAGTTTATCACTACCCTTACTGTTTGCTAAAGAGAAGAAAATTACAATAAATACCAGCACAACTTCTGAAATAACTGGTATTTTTATAACAGCTTTACAATAATCACAGAAATTCCACCAATGGCCAATTTCAGCAGTGTTACAGATTCAGAAACACTACAAGAGAAACTATTTTGCAATTCCCTTCTACGCAGTGAAAGGACACATGAACGAGCCTGCTCCTCCTCTAGCGCCTGTCCCTTGACTGTCCAGCAGGACACCTGCCTGGAGTGAGATGCCCTGCTGGGTTACATTAGGCAGCTGTAGGAGTCAGCTAACGAGCCACGAGTGCATGCCTGTGTGCACACACATCGGATGAAGGTAAAAAGGGGAGCAGCAGAGCTCCCTTGGCCCTGTGTAAGTGCTTTAGATAAATTAATTACTATTACTAAATAAATTAATTACGATTGTTCTATACAGCAGAAGGACAGAAGTGGAAGGGAAGATTTAGGCAACACCCAGAAGCTGCTTTAGTACTTCTAAAAGCTCCTCCTGCCTTCTTAAGGATATATAAAGAAAAGCCCAGTAACAACCAAAAAAGTACAGTATGTATTAAAGGAAAATGAACACACAATCAGAAGAGCATATATTTCACAACACGAAAGATGGTACAAGTTGTTGATTTTCAGATTGTGGAAGGCTGTATTCAGCCACAATTCATCTGCATAATTTGTCAAAAGGACAGTAAGGTGTAGGATTTCAAATAATATTGTCATATTTCCTCCTTTCGGCAACAAAGAAGTTTGCTGCAATAAACTGAGATACATTTTACCTAAGATGAGGTTATGAAGAACATGGAGCCGAGCATTTCACAGGAGTGAGTGGTGAGAGCATGGGAGACAACAGGAAAAGCTGAAACAAAGCCAAGCTAACTGCAAAACTTGTTGAATACAACGGTGATTCTAATTCTCAATATGCTTTAATTTTAGTTCTCACCTCTGGTATAACTGGGGCAGGTTTCTTCTTATCCATTTGTTTTGGCTTTACAATCACCTTTTCCACTTCAAGCGTTCCCACTGGCGTGTTGGGTTTGAATTTAATCTGGCTATTTTCTGCTGATACCAACTCTATACTATAACTTGATGGATTTAAATGATACTGTGCACACAGAAAGATCAGCAAGTCCATCATGGGCTTCCTGTGAAAGACAAATGAGACTGTCACAACTGATGACAATTAAGCAGGCTACAGCGAAAACGTGCTGCTAAACATTTAAATCAAGGCATCCTTCCCTGACTAAATAATTACTGCCAGGCACCAAATTTAAATATCTTCAACAATAAAAAGCACCAAACCCAAGAAAAATCACTGAAAAGAAAATGAAAATAGTTTGCACAAAAGTATGCCAAGCACTTGAATAAAGGTGGATATTTTTGCTTGTGTGAAGTGCTGCTTTCCCTGAGGTCAGCAGGGATATATGGATTAGCCACCTCATTTGACATTCAATAGGAACTGTAGCGGGGGTGATAAATGCCCTGCTATTCATTAAGAACAGTTTCCTTCCAAAGCTTGAAATTTTTATATCCATTCTGACGTTACAAGGGACTCTATTTTCAGAAATTCTGAGTGTAAGCCATTTGGATGAAGCAGGAGAAATAAAGTTTGAGGAAGTCACCTTTAAAAGAGGTCCTGCATTAGGGATCCCAAAATGAGAGCCAGGTGTTTAATACAGAGGGAAGGAAGCCAAATGACTATATAGCAGTTGAAAGCATTTTCTTGAGCAGCTCTGTGTGATGCGACAGATGTCCTTTTCAAAATGAAGTATGGCAAACCAAATTTTTCATATGTAGTCACTAACTGTACATCCTTGCTCTCTCAGTGCTCAATGAAGAACGTGCAGAACAGCATATTAAGATAGGCTGAACATACCCAGTTGCTACTAGAATAAATTTATTAAAGCTATACTTTAAACAGAAGTGTCATAAAAGTTTAAAGAGATCAAAGGTAAGAAGAGTATCCTAACTTTGCATGTTACAACAACTGAATAAGGTTATAGAACTATCACATCACTGGAACTGGTCCTTCCTCAGTTTTTAGAGTGAGGTAATCACCCGTAAGAAGCAATTCATTCTGATGCTCTCTGCACCTCTCAGTTACAGCTACAAACTGAAAACTATCACCTGCTCTGTCTGGCAGGGATATTATGAAAATAACTTAAAAGTCTGTGAAGCAATCAAATGCTATGTTAAAAAGAACACTGCAAGTGTTTAAGAAAATTAATACAGGATTTGTCCGGTATGGCTTTATCAGAAATCTTAATATCTTGATGTAATCTCATAACAGATGCAAGTATTATGGTAGTATAGCCAAATGCAGAAATAGATAGCTTCTCTACAAAAAGCCATCAAACAAGGCAGAACTCTAGTATAAGACTGTGAATACCTTTATTAAGTAGGAAGTTAAACCAGACTTTTCATATGATACAGTTCTGTAAAAAGAATTAAGAATGACTCAGCATTAGAAATTACTGTGCACGCTGTGTTGTTCTCCCCACGCCCCCTTTCATTTTATATATATATACACATATATAAAATTATATATAGTAGAATATAATGTCTGCTTTCACCTGGTCTTAAAGAACAAGCAGTCTTTAAGCAAATTGTCTTCTGATTACTAGAAGCAGGGCTGGACTCTCTGGTGTACATGCTGCACCTCCAGAAGATGGAAAGAGTTGGAAAGTTGACAGATAAAGGTACTGCAGACCTGTTACTTCTTTTTTTTCTCAGAGAGAACTTTCTACCTACTTAAGTGGCAGAATACTTGCCTCAGGAGACAGAGGCAGGAGGAAAGGAACAATAAAACAAAAAGCCATATAGAAATAATGCTCCAAGGTGTCAAAAAAGCAGCTATCAGATGGTCTGAAGAGGTATAGAAGAATGTAATACATTCCTGTGCTTTTGTCTAGGTGATATGTATCAGTTTGAGGAATACCGTGAGAAAAACACTGAGCACTGCAGACATAGCTAAACCAGAGAGTTTATTTCAATTCTTCTCTCACACATATCACAACATGCTCCAGTTAGAAGAAAGAAGGAACTACTCTAGCCTAACCCATAATAGAACAAGTACATCCATCTCACCCTAACAAGAACGAAGCTGCAAACGCAGAGAATGTCATTCCCCCACTTCACAGTGGGGCAGAGCAGGGGAGGGGAGGAGGGAGCCAGCGCAGACAGCAGACACCACTTCTGCAGTGACCTTTCTGGTTATCAGCCTGTCCAATAGGTTACCCATTACTTTTTTTCTGGTGCATTTTTATACGCTGACTAGCTTTAAAAGCTGCCCTTACTCTGGCCTTCAGTTATTGGAAAAGGGTAAGAACAATAAAGATGACCAGGACGAGAATTCACACGCAAAGTTTGCCAAAAGCTGTCCTGTGGAAATGCACCACGATGACAGGGGCAAGCCCTCACATTAAGCACAGTCACAAGAAGTGACAGAATGATAAGCAAGAAACATAGCTGCTTACAAACAGACAGGTACATGCAAATTAGTACATGAAAACAGCGATTCAGTGCAAATTTGCTTTCTGCTGGTACTTCCAGAAATTACCTGCTTGACTGGAGGATGCTAGATTTTAAATTCCCCCCCTCCACTGGAGGCCAAGACACTTTTAACAACTGCTTTAGACAGATATTCCTACAGTGGTACCAAAAGCAATCTCTTTTTGAAATCACATCCTCCAAAACTTGTAAAACTACTTTCTGCTAAAGGCTTCAAGGATTGCAGGTAGAGGAATACATGTATCACAGCAAATTTAACGACTTCCATAATTAATATTTAGTAAAACCCAAAGAAGCAGCCATCAGCTGTCTCTGAGTTCACCACCTACTTGTCTTCCTTTAATTTCAGTAAAATCTTTATTTGCAATTTCTTTAACTTCATTACATTACCTAGTTTTCTGGAAACCTCTGATCATAAATTTACGTACATGTTTCTGCACCCCTCCATCTCTCATCTGTTTTCCTCTGGTCACTCCTACCTGCCTAAGCTAATAGCAGCCTCTCATTACATCACACAACTGATAGTTAAATGATGAACCTTCATGTAGAATGTCTCAAACCATGTCATGTTTGTAACCAACAGTGAAAGGTGTCACTTCAACTACTGGATTAATTGTTTAAAGGAAAAAATGCACCAAATTCCTACGCTGCTTTCCAAAAACAAGGGTTAGATATTTGCTACTTTGTTTTTTTTAAGGTGAGATTCTTACACAGTCAAACTTTCGAAGCAAGGTCTTGCTATCATGAGACTCACTGTAAGCACCACTTAACAAACAAAACTGAGAAGCCACCAGAAGTATTCCTAGGTAGGGATGGAATGGGGCTGGGGGAGTAGAGAAGAAACCAACCTATACACAGTGTGGCTTTCTATAGATCTCTGATCATGTAAGCCTATAGCTTCATGGCCTTCCTTGCAAAATATTTACTAATCCTACTCTCTAAAGAGAAAAAGACATTTATTTTCATGGAGAACAACAACAAAAAATCATCACCACCACCCCCAGAATTTGTTAGTAACAAACCTAAGTACAATAGGCTTTGAAAAGTAGGGCAACACCACAAAGCTTGTTATTCACTAGCTAGCTATACGGAGTAAATCAACAGTTTATTAAGAATACCCTAATGACTGAAAATACTCAAGAATGGATCAAATAGAAACACACAAAGGACTCTAAGAAACAAACTCAGCAAAGCTAAGGTCTCTCAGAAAGGTGTCTGAAACTGAAGCCCTAAACATACTACCCTGCAAAACTATGTTTGACACAATTTCCAAATAAAATGCACATCACTAACATATTGGCCCTTGAAATCTCTACATTAATTTACTTATGCATACAACTGAAACTAATTAATCTCAAGAAAACTTTCTCAAACTCTGCATCTCTTCCTTGTGGGAAAACAAGAAACTAACTTATGATTAGGCTGCTAAATAAAATACTTCAAGCTATTTTTTTTCTTTGGCTACAGAAAATTCTTCAGCCTTATGCTGTATTTAGAACCAATGAAGAAGAAACAGAAACTTCACTCTGAAATACACTCCCACTTAAAAAAAAAAAAAAAAAAAAGGCAGCTTCATTTATTCCTTACCATGAACAGCAACATACCTTCACTTCCTACCACTCATTGCTCCTACTGTGTTTTTGGGGGAGTTGGTTGGTTTTAAATAACTGTTTGCCTGAGCTCCCTCCCAGGAATCCTGGTGATAAGAATCTGCAGTGCCATTTGCACTTTCCTAACAGATTAATCGAATCACTATCATCAACTAATACAAAATACAAATTGATGCCCAGGCTTAAATAAAAGAATCCACCCCTGCCTGAAGTTTCAGAATGAGAAATGTGCTATTTCAGTCCTCCTTCCTTTTTTAAGTCTCTCAGTTTTTGCTTTAGTTCTATACATCAAATCAAGGATCAAAAATTATTCTCTCTTGTAATCTTTTTCTCTAAAACCCCTTTTGGATTTCATTCTGACCTTCTTCTGCCTACTTCTGCCCACTTGGGATATTCATCTACATAACACCTTGCTTTGTTCTACATAGCTCTTGCTATCCACTATGCCAAATCAGGGAGCAAGCCAACACAGTTTTATCTGAGAACACTAGAGAAGTTTCTTCTAGGGGACTATGACATTTGAGCACATGGCTATAGAAACTGAGTTTTGCTTTTTCTAGTATGAGATTTAAATAAGGTATTCTCTCCTCAGGAGCTCTGAAGCTGCTCATCCCTGATTATGAACAGGAAAGAGACAAATTAGCAATTTATCTGTATGTCATTTCTAGACAGAGCAAAACTAGTTTGAAGTACATTTCACAGCAAGCTGCAGGTCCTGCACAGTATTTGCTCTCATTCTGAGGGAGCCTAGCAGTGCTAATATAGGATCTTATTTGCAAAAGAGCCATTTATGTGATTAACCACATAGAGTACCTTGATTGTGAAAAAAAAACAACACAGTAACTGTGGGATAATAAAACTGATTGGGAAATGTGTGCAACTCCTGATAAGCCTAGGGCCTGTCATGAACACTGGGTAATTATACACAACATAATTTGACCGAGTGAAGATACATACAACGTTGCTTTCTGGCACTTTGTTCTTAGTAAAGCAATACAGAGGGCACACAGTACTCCTAAGTGTGGGCAAAGGAAGCTAAAAGAAGTGCCTGACAGTGTACAGATGGAGTCTCACCTTTAAGAAATTTAAAAAAAGAGTGATGCATCACATTTACAGACAGCAATATTCCTTGCTGCAAACACACTAGCAAGAATACCACAAAGCATCATAGTGGCATCAATTACTTCAGATAATTTCTTTTGAGAAATATAACCTCAGAGTTAAGTTATCCTGAAAATCACAGGTGGCGTGTAGGTCAGGGTGTGTAGGAGGGTGTGTGTGTGAGGATCCACAAAAGTTCCTCCACTGCAGCTCTTGTGAACAAGCTGGTATTTGATGTCTAAGCAATGACCTCATGAACTCTAGCAAATGACAAAACATGCAAACAGGCTCAAGCCAGACTTTATCTCTCATTAAGAAGTGAAGCAGGTGTAACTACACACTTACATTACCTGGTTTGAATGAACAGATAAAACAAATCAGCCTGCTTGCTTTCAGTTGCAAAGACACTGGCAATACACTAAGACAAGCACAACATACAAATAGTTTTCTTTATTTCAGCTTAGAAAAGCAACAAACTGGCATCCTAATTGTTCTGATCCATACAAGGAATTGCATAGGAGCCTTCTTAGTAGACCTGCTATGATAATTAATATAACATTTTAAATCCCAGGATTTACGATTTCACCTCACCAGTCAATGTCCAGGTCTTTCCCAGCTAAAGGTGACTTGAGTTATACACACAACGTATAATACCAATTAGCAGACTGAAATATATATTTCAGATTAAAACCAAATTAAGCAAAATATATTTGTTAAAAAATAATTTTTCCGAAGTTGCAGCTAGAAACTATTTCCTTGAAGCGTTATAGATCTTGCCTGAAGTGATGACACCTTCTTTTAGGACTGCTAGTAGTCTATAGGTTGCACTGCTGAGCAAGTACCAAACACATGACTGTACCCAAATAGGATGCGGGAACTCATCCTTAAGTCTAACAGGGAAAACACATGGGAAAATTCAGTGACTCACACAAACCAATATTTTTCTAGAGATGTGCAGTAACTAGAAAGAACAACAGGTATGGCTATACATCCTGATAGGTGCCATACGGAATTTCTGAATCTCAAAATACAGTCTTCCCAAAAGGTAGATAAACGTGTATGTTTCCACACCTACCCAAAAATCATAGTAAAATCATAGAATCATTTAGGTTGGAAAAAGACATTTAAAGGTCATAGAGTCTAACACTGCCAAGTCCGCCACTAAACCATGTCGCTAAGCACCACATCTGCACATCTTCTAAATACCTCCAGGGATGGTGACTCCACTACTTCCCTGGGCAGCCTGTTCCAATTCTTGACAGCCCTTCCAGCAAAGAAATTTTTCCTAATATCCAACCTAAACCTCCTCTGGTGCAACCTGAGGCCATTTCCACTTGTTCTGTCGGTTCTTCTCTGGGAGAAGAGACTGACACCCACCTCATTACAATCTCCTTTCAGGAAGTTGTAGAGAATGATAAGGTCTCCCCTGACCCTCCTTTTCTCCAGGCTAAACCACCCCAGTTCCCTCAGCCGCTCCTCATAGGTCTTTTTCCCTAGACCCTTCACCAGCTTCATTGCCATTCTTTGGACGCACTCGATGTTCAGGCTTACACAACTCCTGCATTTTACTGAGAGATTAAAACCTGGGTGAAGGTTGCAGTAAATTGTAGCAAGAAAAGAAGATTAAACAAAAAATGTCATTGCGTGTAACTTACCTCCCATTTACTGTAGTATACTTGATCACATCTCCTGGCAGGACCACGGATAGTTCAATATCTTTATCAATCACATCCTCTTTCTGTTCCATTACGAGGTTGGCTGATTCTGTCTTATCAAACGGAGAAACAGCAATGGGCTTTGTTTCAGATGGAGGCGGTGGCGCTTTAGATTTTCTTCTGAAATAAATGGATGAATATTATAAGTCAAGTATGTTTTTATATATATGATTCCATACCAGCGAACAAATGTCAGAACAGGAATGAATCACAATTCATTCTTTTCACTCAGACTGTGTCAGTGATATGTGCAAGGAAGGGATGACAGAATATTTTAAACACTATCAGTGGTGACAGAAGATACAACAGGCTAAGGTATCCATTATGTGTATATATATATATATATAAAAAAAAAAGACCCAAATAAACCAAGCCCCAAACAGAAATGTTTTTTTTTAATATATCTTAAAAAAGGTAAATTATTTTGTTTTCCCTCAACTTATGCAAAGGACCTGTTTGTGTGTTCTCCAAACAGATTTAATCGATTAGTATAAACAGAAACACTGTACTATGCATTATGAAGCCACATGGCACTGACAGTAGGTTTAATATATAGCATAGATAGGAGAGGGAATAATCACACTTTTCCTCCCCATATTTCTTCTTTTGATTATTAAAATCATTCCAACAAATCGTACCAGCTGTAGCCTATTTAATTCTATACAGTAATAAAACAACAGTATAACCAATACTGCTGTGTTGTAATACTTCTTGGCATTTCAGTCATAATATGCTTTTGTATTTTCCGCTCACAAAAGCTGATTTCCTATTTTAATTTTCTCACTATCCTTTCCCATCTTACAGAAAAACCAGTATACTCCTGAATGCAGAGTGACCACTAAATAGGTTTCACTCATTTCACTTAAAAAAAAAAAAATCCAAAATGGTATAAAAGGAAAACTTTCTACATCTCTTAAATATGTTTATGTTACAGTAAAATCTGAAGGCAGGACTATCACTTCGTACAACATATAGTCCGGCATTCCCTCTTACTCAAATAACTTTACACAATTCACTGATATTGCCACAACGAATAGCTACTATTATTAAGAATTTCAGTATTAGAAACAAAACCAAAACCACACCACAGAGACACATTACCTCATGAGAACTTTTAAATTTTTTATACATTCTTTTAAAAGGCTTGAATGGAACCACATTCACCAAAATTCAAAATACATTTCAAACGTAATGCACAAAGGTTCAAAAAATACGCTGGCAATTTAGATTCTGGAGCTGTACCAAAGTCTGTTTACTTTAAATGTAACAAAATAAATTAACTTCTATAATTGTCCTACAGAATTGAAACAAAAGATCTAGCAATTAGAACAACAATTAGATCTAACAATTCGAAACACACATCTTCCCTGGGAAAATAAAGTTTAAAGTCACTCACAATGAGGAGCAAACAAGGTCCAGAGCAGCACTGCAAAAGACGACTGTGTAATGAGACTTCACATGACCGATCTGTTGCTGAAAGTGCTTAGAGTTTTGAACTTCAGAACTCCGAGCTGAATAATTAACTATTCACAGCCTCTCAGACTGATCGAGAGTGCTCACAGACCTCCACACACACTGAATGAGAATTTGCCATCAAAATTGATACCTCCTCTCTGTGAATGTTTTAAATTAGGTTTTTGGTGCATTCTGCATACAATTCAAGATGTATGGCCTTAGCTGCAAATCTAACTTTTGTCTCTACAGCAGCTTGGTTGGGTTGTTTCTGGGTTACATGAACATTGCAAAATGTATGAATCAAACTTTTTACTCCTCCCTCATTTGGGTTTTTTCTGTGTGATTTTTAGCTTTCATATAACTACCAGAAAGAACTATTAGCCAATACAAAGCATCAATAAAACCTTAAAAAAAAACCAAACAAACAAAACCAAACCCACAACAAAAAAATCCTTACCCTATGACATTAATAAAAAAAAAAAATCTAAACCCAAAGTGAGTCACTACTGCTTTTTCCCTTTTTTACTCATTCTTATATCTTTAAGTGATTTCAAACAACTGTTAAAAGATATTTATCAGGTCTGAATTCAGATTTTAATCTTTGCAGAGTACATGCCACAGAGATTTGTTTGCAAATGCCAGTGGCCTCTACTTTCCATTAAGCAGCTGACTGCAATTTCATTGCTGGAGCTCCATAATCATTGGTGAGTGCTTAATCACACACGGCAATACGTGCATGGTCCACATCAATAAAATGCAGCTCTATTTGTACACTAACTTACACTGTAGAGAGCTAGAACCAATAAAATACTCCTGTCAACACTCATGTGCAACAGCTAAATAGCTGAGGTTGCATGTACTTACAAAGAACACGCAACACGTGGGGTCAGTCTGCTAGTGAGGTCAGCTGAATCCCCACACACACCACCGCAGAGCTATGCACCCTGCCCATCTCTAGCACGTCTGGGTGTTCTTATATGGTTAGTTATGCTAACATTTCCCACCCCCCACAAAGGAGGAAAAATCTCCAAGTATACTTTCTCAGAAGTTACACTGAGCTTTTGGCAAACCCTTATTAAACAACAGGGATGCCAATACATTCATTTTGTTTCCAGATGCTGTGTGTGTCTCTACTTCATTTTCTACCAATTCACTCATGTCTCATTCTGAGCTCAAAGTATTTACATTTGGTCTTACAGCTTTTTTGTTTCTTGAGTTTGTGTCTCTGTCTTCCCACAGAAGGCCTGCACCTCCTGCGCCCCACAGCTGGTACTAGGCAGCAAGAAAAATCCAGGTTTACCATGATTACATCTACAGGTGCAAATCAAAAGCAGCAAGCAACAGGACAGTGGAAATACACTTGCAGGGGTAGTTTTAACCTACAAACCCTCTCCTCCTCTTTTGCATTTTGGGGCCTCCATGAAGATGACACAAATGATTTCTCTGACAAAGGCATCCTCCACATGGCATTTTATTCAAACACCAAAAAATAAAACCAGCATTATCCAAGTAACTCCGAGTATGCCATAATTTCAAACACTTATCCATTGTAAAGAACAAACAAACAAACAAAAGCCCAGTTCTCTTTTGCCTCTTCACCTCTACCAGATACTTGGCAAACCCAAGAGAGCTGCCAAAAAGACAGAGTGGTTAAGATAGTTTTTTCTCCTGCAAAGAAAACTCATGATTTCTAGCAATACAGAATACAACCATAACAAAGAGAATAAATTCCTAATCATATAAAAACAACACTTCAGAGATCAGAAAAAAAGAGGTTCAGTAAATGGTCTCGTTCACAGCACCTTTGATGTTCAGATAACTTCCAGGTGTGCAAGGAGCTAAGCAGACCTATTCTAATTTTCAAAGTAAACATTACGAGGAGTTAGAAAAACCAAAATCATACTATTTCTTTTCGTTGCTACTACAGAACTACAGGAAAGCTGCAGGGAGAATCAAAGTCCAATTTATTTAGCTCTGACATGGAGTTAAAAGAGAAATTGTAACCAAATAAAGCCACAGCTCATAATAAGAACTCCTCTGGAGATCGTGCTGCAGTATCCTATACAATGCGGGTCCTCACTCATTCCTTATCTCCATAGGGTCCAGCCCCATCACCAGCCTGACCTTCCCTACACCAGGCATTAAAACTGCCAATCTCAACTCAGCTGAAGGGATGTGCTCCCCACAGTTTATCACCAGATAAACAATCTCACTTACGTATTACGCTTTAACAGCCTGAATGTCATCTTCTGTTTAATCCATTGCTTAAAACAAAGCAGGAAAGCAGTAAATAGAATCTTTCTTCTCTGATTCTTCCTCGCCCTGAAAAAGGCAACCAAAGGAACACCCGCAGAACTCTCACAGGGTCCAGCAGACACAAGCTGGTGCAGCCTGGGCAGAGTTTTTATTTCCCTTGTAATAGTGCACCTGGAGCCCACTGCTTATACCAAGACTTTCAGCTAGCCCTCATCTTGTGAGATTATATTGTTCCCAAGGTATTTGATTTATATTGCTTAGAAATTTAAATTTCTGAAGTCCTACTTGCAATTCCCACCAGTCTTTGTGATAAAATACAGTTTCTGTAAAGACATTAAGTAATTCTTTCAGCCAAATACAGGTAGAAGAGTTCATTATTTTGTTAAGAAAAACAATACATCTTTTAAAATCAAATGCAAGGCCATGAAGTCAACATTTTATGTGCTTCAGATCCCACTTCTACAGAATAGTGTCATTGCTGTATCTCAGCATATTTCCTGCTTGCCAAACGAAATAATAGTGTCAGAGATCTGAATGTGTGGAAGCCCTTTTTAAAATAAAGGTCCAGCACAGTAAATAAATAAAACTTCTATTTATTTGATTTTCAAAAAATTCCTGTTAGAAAGTTACAAGCATTATATTTTTAACCATCAGTAACTAGACAAATACACTTTAAAATAATGAGAAATACTTGAACTGACAGTGACCTGGATGTTCCAGTTATTGCAAGCATTTCCTTTTGATAAGGATCACTTTCCCCCCCCAAAAAAAAATAGAGAGAAAAAAGAGAGGAAATTATCTGCCAGATTTGTAAATAACCAAAGACTACAGCATAAAAAAAAAAAAAATCTACCTCTTCAAATCTTGGCATCAAGAAATACTAATGTTTACAACACTTCCCATTTTGAACACAATTACATGAGACACTATACAAAGACTGCTTGACAGTCCCCTCGCCATCTCTCAAGTTTTCTATAGCAATCACCCAGGACAGCAAAGGTCATAAGGAACCATCACCTGAAATTCAGTCATCTCTCAGGTACTGAAAAAATTCATTATACACCTTCTACTGCAAAACAGATAGATTTATTTGTTAATTTGACTTATGGCATCATGAAGAGCATTGGTTTACGCAATGAGCAACTACACATTCTTTTGTATCAAACTTTACAAAATCATGTATGCCAAAAGTACGAGCAGTACTTCATTATATTCTCAAAGTCAGAAAAGGATCAAGTTCTTCTAAGATCACATCACAAGAGGAAAAAGGCCACTGCAATAAAATTCTTCTAGCTCTTTCTTGCCTTTGACCTCTCACCCCAAGCAATTATTATAATGCTTTCTCCATTATTACAGTAATGCTGCTACACCATTATAGCACACAGCGAAAACCTCGCAAATCAACCAAGGAACAGCTAACAAGGGTTCAAACCCACATTAAGCACAATAATTACCATTGTTTACAATAATACATCAGTTTTGGTCAACAGTTATAAAAAAATATTTAAACCTAATTTCGCCTATAAGCATTCCCAGCCCAATACTCATCTTTAATACTCACAGAACAAATTTGTCTTCTACACTAAACAAAGACCATGGAAGCACCAACTTTCCTCCTGTTTCTTCAGTTCCTTCTTCAGGGATTATGGTTTCATAGCACCACCACTGCACATCTTCAAAATCAAACACTACTTGCTAGGGAAAAGCTTGGAGACAACACCTGCAGCATTACTATCTGATCTGCTCACCATAGTCCAGCAAATGACTGAAGTTATCAAGGCAAGTCACTCAAAAAATCAGCTATATATATTTCAGGGCATATGTATCGATAACTTCTATATTAAAAATAAATAAATAAAAAGAAGAAAAATAGAGGGCAAGTATTTCTAAGACATAAATATTCAGTAAACCACATTAAGTTAGTTTGCAAGGCAGAGCTCCCAAACTGGGACTTTATAATTACATAATCAAACACATGAAAAACTGAGTATTTAAAATAAGTGTCTATTGTTTATGGGCCAGTCTGAAAGGTCGGTTTCATCTGCAGTACAAACACGGATATTTTTGTTTTCTTTCCTTTAGTGAATGCAATTTTCATTCTTATTTTCATCCTTATTGCTCTTAATCTGAATACTAACAATAGCATTGACATATGTATTCCGCATGGAGTATTTTTCTTTTAGCCTGGGAACTGGAATATATGGCTTTTGTAGTTATAGTTGTAGTTGTAGTTATAGTAGCTACAGAGATAGGTGTTGTAAAGACACTCTGCATAACCTCGTGATAGACCAAAATTAACATACTCAAGAAATAGGACTGCTACTCTTCCCACCCCTATACCCACTGATGCAGCAAAATAGCCTACATATGAGCTCAGGATTTATCTTCTATGCATGTGAAGCTTTTTTTCCTGTCTATGATCTGATATTTGGCATCTAGTGTCTTAAAGGAAAACAAATCTAGAGATCAGTGAAAACACAGAATTTAACAAGGAGTAATGTATAACAAGATACATATTTTCATTACAAATCTGTATTTAAAAACAAAACCTTACTTAATAGCTCACATCCTACAATATACAAGTTTGTATTTTCCTGTGTGCTATTAGCAAAGAGCAGAAAATTCCCATGTTCCTAAATTATCTGTTCATCATTATGTGGAAACATTGCACAAAATCAGTTAAAGTCAACAATGTCACACTGCATCTAGCTACAATGGCGTTTGTGCACAGTTGCTGCAAGCACATATCAACATTTTAGAGAAAATACAGTTGCTCTATACAACACATTTTATGTTATGGCATACCCATTGGCAAATTACAGTTCACTGCTTAGGTCCTCTGATCAGAGCTTGAAATGAGAAGTACCTAAATTTACTCACCTTCTGCTACCTTTAAAGTTGCATTGTCCCAATTTTATCTCTAATACTCCTCCAAATAAGACTGCAAGCCAAATCTAATTGAGAATAATTATTGCAGAAGAGTATGCTTTTAAGAGCACCTCCTAATGAAAGAAAACCTCTGAGATAAAGAACATCAAACAAACCATTCAGAGACTAATACACCACCTCCACTCCTCGTTCTGTTTTCGTCAGTCACTCTTGTCAGTTCCAGATGCTCAGTGCTGGTTTGCCCTAAAGCTGCTACAAAACAGAAGTCACACCGTGACCATTCCATAGCAGGCCATGGGCACCATGCAGTAGAGGTATGTGAAATGATCAAGACACTTTACAACCTGCTAAGCACATTAGGCTATGAAGACAAACTCACAGAACTAACAGTCAACAAGCAGGCTTTGCTCCTCAGACCCAGAGTTCCCGCCTTGAGGAGGGCATGAAGATACAGAATTGAGGCAACTCCTGAAAACTACCCTTAGTGTAGGGTTTACAGCAGAAGCCCATGCAATGGTTCAATTTAAGCAGCTGCCATTTGTGAATACATATCCTTTCTTCAGGTGAAGTTCCTGTCTGCTGGTGGAGCCCATAGTGTGTTCAGTTCTTGCACTGAGAGAGTAAGACAAACAAACATCCGAACAAGGAAAAACTCTCAGATAAACTGGGAAAGCAAATCACAACAACCTCCACGGAGATCAAGAACTAAGCTTGAAATAAACTATAGGCTAGAGAAACCAAGCAAGCCAAACAAACAAACTAAATGAACTGAACAAAACTGAAAATGTAAAGGGAAAAAAACAGACCGCTTTTTCATGGTTGTAGTAGCTTTGTTGTAAAAACAGAACTGAAGAGTCCAGACATCTCATCTCAAGCGAGTACCACAGTATGGCAGGCACCAAAAGCATCACAACCACTCCCAGCTTTGACTCACCATTTTGTAATATGTGAAATAGGTATACAATCATTACACACAGTATGAATCTTTATCTTTGCTTAAGATCTATGGCTGTACATATACACCACCAAACTTCTTTATTCCTCCCTTTTTACATAAAACAGTCCAAATTTTTCTTATGTAAAGAAAATAAAATGAAACATAGAAGGTAGTCTTGAATGGCACATTCAGATTTTGTTTTCAATTCCAGCACTGCTTGCCAAGAATCTCAAAAAAAAAAAAAAATTAATCACAAAATTGATAATATCGTGTCTTCCTCTGGACACTGATTACTCTGTTTTCACATAACTGCATTTGGATCACAGAAAAGAGACCCCTCTGGCAGTACGTTGCTTTCTTCTCTAACGCTTTAATCCGCTGTCCACATTCATCTTTTAATGAGGGTCTTAAAACAATACAGTTTTCTTAATCACAATCCTTAAGACCAAACAACTTCTGGTACATGACAGAAAAGCTATTCTAAAACACTAAGATTTTTTCCACATATTAGAAGACTTACAATTTTGTTTTTAAAGTATCAGCAGACCATAATGAGCAGTTTCTAAACTGGAAACACTTCTTCCCACTCTCTAACCAGACATCCGAACTTCTTTCATAGGTCTGTGGCTGATGTTTTGTAATAACAGAGACCCAAATGGGACTATAAACATAAAATTAATCTAAGAACTATCTAATTTTATTGCTAATGGGGCTTTTTCACCACACCTGGCGTTCTTACACTAAGATAAATCAAAACATTTAATATTTATCTGAAGACTTCCAGAGTCTCTAACTTGTAATCACCTACGGTTTTTAAAATTTAGTAGGCCTACTGATTTCTGATACCAGTTCAATAAATGAGAATTTACACTGAATTTATTTCCCTACAGCTCCTGAAAATTACTAGGTTTTTATTTTTAGAGCTGACTGAATATATGACAAGGTAATGTTTAAATATCGTGCTCAAAAAATAGTTTGCTGTTGCTCATGAAAGGCACCTCTTTTTTGTGGAACTTAGAATAATGATTTTTAACTGAATCTTGGCTAGTTGAAATGTCACGTTCTGTTCACTTTGACTAAGTTATTACCAGGCATACAGACTTCTACACAAAATTTGGGTTGCCAGAAGTGGTGCAAAAAAGGTTACTTTTAAGTTAGTTTTAACGTACTCTGGTATTCTGATATTTTTCCTTAACATTAAGCAGCCCAAGTACTTAATGTACCAGCCTCATAACATCTATGTAACATGCCTACCAGCCTTGATACTAGGCTTTCATATCTAGATCAGTATCACCGTTTGGTACACCGTCTATCTGTTTCTACTATAAAAGCACCAGCTGGATGTTAACATCAAGGTATGGATCAATGGTGGTCAAGCACCGTCCACTCTTGGGTTACCCCTTCAAACCAGGCTTATGATACATGTAGGACAAAAAGGGAAAATATTTGCTGTAGCTGCTCCATAGAGAAATACGAGCTTTCAGGTTATATGTTCATTCACTTAGTTATTGAGGGAGATTCTGAGTTTATATTGTATAGATATTGTGTCTAGCAGGTGGCTCACTAGGTACAAAAACCCCAAGGTTCAGAACCACATTTAAGCTCAATTTCCAGGTAGAGGAACAAGCATGAACAACTTCTAAATCTTTTTTGATAATGGAGTATTTCACAGTGCACTTCTCTATACAGACTCCCAGGGCTGAAAGGAGACCAATATTGCAAATAATACTGATATTTTAAAAATACCGGGTAAGATTGTACTAGAAATAACGCACTGGGTATAAACAGCTCTCCCAACACAAAAACACGTTGTGTAACTAATACACCACCTCACAAGCCAGTAGTAATGTTATAGGTGATGAGATTATTAATAAATTGATCTTTGAAGATTATCTCCATGGGTTTACTCAGTGAGGTTCCAGAAAGCAACAAATCTTATGCAGATGTTCTCTTACTTCTGCCTATATACAGATGACTGCTACAACCGAAGCAAAAAATGTAAAATACCTGCATTTCCACTCTCTTTCCATAAATAAATTGGATCAAGAAAATAAGGCATCCCTGGAATCAAGGCATGTTTTCAAAACTCTTCCTAGGGAAAAGTTTTTCCTAGTCATTGGGATGTGTAAACCCCCCCCTAACTAGCCTCATAGCTCTGAAGAAAAGAATTTTTTAAAAAGTCTTATCCTAGCGAGAAATAAATCACAGGACTGGGATGGTAACCATGACAGTAAGGTGAAAGCTTAATGGAATCTTTGGATGTCTTTTTCACACTAAAAGCGAGAAAGCAGCAAATGAATCCTTCAGTTCCCTCCAGACCATTTGGAACAGACACTTGCCCGTCTGATTGTCTGTCCCCATGGCAGTGGCAGTCTTTAAAACAGACTGTATTCAAGCCATCATTCATGCAACTTTTTCCCTTACTACAAGTAGAAAGGGGTGATTCAGCGGCAAGGTAAACACAAATCTGTACAGTACAGGCATGTTTTTAATTGTGCCCCTCCTAGCATTATAGGGCACCAACTCCAGCATAAACATGTAACAATTACGTCAAATACAAATTTTAAACTTTCCTAGAAAAATAATTCATTGCCCTTCAAAGCGAAATCTTAACTATTATCACGATGACCTTTTCCAGCTCACTTAAAACACCCCAAAGACTACCCAAGCTTCTGAGCACAGAGCACCACCGAGTTGGTGCTGTCTCACACCATTCAACAAAACATAGTTCCTCTCTAGGCGTAAGAATTGCCTCACTGTTAGGAAGACAGCCAAGAGCTCAGAATCCTAGCAGGCAACAGAGGATAAAAAATACTTCACGCTACAAAATAGCATAAAGTTTACTATTATTACTGAGAAATTATAGAAACATGTTCCAATAAAAATGTTCCCTTACAGCACATTCTGTTGTGCCAAAGCAAGTATTTCTTTTTCCTCTTTAAATAAATACCCAAACAAAAAGAAGAGGTGTAGTGGAAAAGCAGTTCCACCGATGTTACTTCTAAGGAGGTTAAGAACATAGACTTCTGAAGTAAATAGAGCTAACATAAAATACAAATAGAAGCTTGGCATATCCACACGCAACATAGCTCTGCAGTAAGCAGATACTTACAGCTATTTGCAACCTCTTCACGAAGTATAAAATGTAAAAAATAATCTAGATTTGCTACCAAAAGAAGGTGCAAAAAACTTGAATGACATTCAAAACTAATAAAACTTCATATGACTTGCTTAGCCTTTATTTACAGTTATCAAAATAGCCTGATAGAAAGGCAGCAGGGAAGAGAAAGCAGTAAATCTGTAACAGTAATTGAGTAATATATAACTGGCTGAATAAACAGGAAAAGAAAACAAAGAGCAGCTTGAACTGGAAGGGGGAGCTTAACCTTTGATACACTAATAAATCTAACAAATGCTTAAAACTCAAACAAACATATGTTACCTCCACTAGGAACAAACCTTCAAATCTTTTTCCAAGAGCTGCTATAAAAGGATGCTCATACAGATGTTCTTCTCCCATGACCAGTAAGAAAAGTTCAATTAAGGGCTCTCAAACAGAACAAAATCTGAATCTGCCCTTCTGGCCATTATCTCCTAGTCATGAAAGCAGGTGTAACACCACCATCTTTTCAAAGCCTGCAGATGAAACACCTGACTCTGCTCATGGCTTTTTCAGCTCTATTTTGAACATCAGTAGAGGTCAGAATTGGCAATTTATCCAAGCTTTTCTGCTGCTGCTTTTCTCTCCTATCCAAAATCATTTTTCAGATGTAACACTGGAGGCAGGCACTGGATGCATTTATAGGTTGGGAAAGGTAAGAAAAATAAAAGTAGAGCCACTCAGTACCCCTGCAGCCAGGAAAGACCCTTCCCGTTTTCCTCACATACACACATACCTCAAATATAGGTATGTGGGTGTTGGTGTGGGTAGATAATAGATAAAATAATGCAGGACTGCAGCTAGGAAGCTCTGCAGTAACAACAGGGAAGACAAACTTCGCTCTCTCTTCCTTTAAGCTGCTATAGAAGGTTGAGTTCAACTGCAGCAGTTCCCTTTCCCAACTCAAGATTCAGATACAGGAATAATAATTGAGACAAGCGCAGCAAGGTAAGTTTGGAGAGCACTGCAGCTAATCTCTGTTTTTCACGCAGGTGTCTGGAACAGAACAAGCTTTTTCCCTTGTAGAAAGCTCTTCAGCCACTCGGAGTTTGCTCTTTGCAGTTACGTCCTTTAGCTACCTAGTTGGGTAACACTTCAAAATGTTTTGTATGTTTGCATAACCAAGAAATAGAAGGGTTTAGTAAATTGGAGAACAGACACGACATTAAGCACTGGAAGGGAATGGGAAGCACTGAATTTTCCCATCCTGAACAAGAAGCTTAAAAAATAAATTATATATATGCACACAGATGCTGTGTGACACATGAAGAATGGACAGAGAATTCCTACACAACTACATCAGCAAATAATGTACCCTAGATCATTACAGGACAGAAAATGAAAGAGAAAAAGTTCAGGCTAAGAAATTGTACTAAATCAAGCATTTATATTACTAGATTGCAAGAGAGGCATCTTGGCAGCCAATATCCTGAAAGCCAAAATGTAATAAAGAGGTTTCTCCTGGAGTACGACCAACGTAGCTTTAGTTCCCCCAACAAAAGCACTGAGCATCTCAAGCTAACACTTCTTCCAGAACTAAGAGCAAATGCTTTGTGTACCTACGTGCCACCGGATTCTCCTGCTCATCTTTCACAGCTTCTTCCTCAACACCCACTCCCCTCCCTGCATCCTCCTCAGAAACCAAAGTGGGAAATCCTCGTACCTTCAGGAACAGGGTCACATTTGGTACCTCCTCACATGTCAGCACCGTGCTGGAGCCCAAGCCTGGTATCTTATGCACTGTGTGAGGGGCGATGGGTACAGAGCACAGCCAGAAGTTCTATGCGAGCTCTCTTCACAGCGTAAGACAACCAGCAGTTATCACAAGCACCTCTGCTCTCGCCGGTAGTGGAAGCTCCCTGCCCTTTGTCCTACCTACTTCAGCTCCCCCACTGGCTGCCAGTTCAGGGCCCCAAATGGATGCTGCTTCCTCCCCAAACTCATCCCCCTCTACATACAAGAGCTATTCTTAGCCCCCTTCTCCACTTTCTTCTGCACACTCTACATCCCCTAGACTCATTTCTTACTGGATTCTTGCAACAGGCAAGGAAGAAAGAAGATACTCCTTCAAAGAAAGCTGGCTCCCTGCATGATGGTTCTAACACAAGAGCTATTCTGGATGACCCATTACTTCCATCAGAAAGCCTCTGCTCTTTCTGAAAAAAAGGGTACAGGACTTCAGCATTAACTATAAAGTAGGAAAAAATTCTTTAGGAAAGGGAAAAGCATACTTCTTACCAACCTTTATAGTGATTATAATCATCAGCAGCAGTCTGCTCTGGGGAACGTAGAGAAACTCCTCTACAACTATGCTGATGAATCATTTGCTGTAACTGCTGCACTTCGCTCCTGTATTCACCCCCCCCACCCTTTTCAAATTTCACTGTCACAGGTTTACACCCGGTATTTTTCCCTGCTGAGTTGTTAACATATATTAACATACAATTCAGTGCCAGAAATTACTGACTTTTACAAGAAGTACAACTGAACAAGATTTCTTAAATTCCTTCTTTGTTACTGTAAGCAAAGTGCATCTTGGCATTCTGCTGCTATTCAGGGATTTAGTCTGTTTAGGTACTACCAATTTGATTAAATGCTTTCCATGATAAAAAGTGATATATAATATTCAAGAAATACACAGAATACACAGCAAGGACTCTACTACATTAAACATCAAAGGCGTTGACTTTTACAGGTTATTACAAACAAGTAATGTTTCTTTTCCAAGCAAAATTTTAGATCAAAATCAGATGAAAGACAAAGTCGGAAAAGCCTTACAGTCTGCATGAAATAACAACATTTCTCATTTAAAATAATCTCAGTAACCTCATTTGAGCTTCTAGGCCCCCCATCATCAACTCAAAATGAAACATGCAACAGCCTCTATACTCAGAAATGCACCACTGAAATTTCAGTAGTCCATCTGCAGTGATAAATTTTTAGGTCTTTATACATCCTCATCTTTGAGCCAGAAATGGGATTAAAAAAAAAGCCTTCATACCTTGGTGTACAAAAATTACATACTTTACCTGAAAACAGGACAACAGACATTAATTCTTCCTTCTTTTTGCAGGCCTATGAGTTCTGACAATTTATGTTCTGCCTTACACCCAAATTCTCCCTTTCTTCAAAAAACAATGACTTAAATGCTGCTGCAGATATGTAATTATTGGTAAATATTTTTCCTCACAGCAGGTGTTAGGACCCTAAGTTCAACCAGAGCAGCAAGGAAACGCTGTGTAAACACCAACATCTGCATTCTTAGTCTTGTAAAATATGTGTCACTTCACATCAACAAACGCATCCAGAATCCCATGTACAGCAACCAAAACAGTTCTGCGGGTCAAAGTTTTATCCACATATAGCAAACAAAATTATTGTTATTGTGTTATACCTACACAAGTATTGCTCTGCAGCCATTCTGCTGATCATCCACACAAGGAGAGGGAAGAACAGCTACAACTGATTACACTACTTTTCTGCTTACCTCCAAAATAACACAGGTTTTTCTTCTCCATTAAAATCAAGTGAATTTCTCTCAATAGCATATGTAGGTAGAAGGGATGGAGCGTGCGTGTGCATGGCAAGCTCACTGTTGTTCCCTTCTGCTGCTGGTGACATCAGTAAGCCTACCTATTTATAATCCCACCACCTGACCAAACAGCCTACAGAGTACATCTAGAGATTTGTATAGCCCTTAATCCTGACATACCTACTTCAGCCAATTCAAAAGAGTATTAAGTAGCTTTGTTATGTCTTCTGTGGCTTTATACCATACAAAGAAACCAATCCTGTATTCTGCACTCATTTTTGCAAAACAACTTCAAATGGGAAGTTTTAGAATTAGCACTCTTCCTTCCCTTGGTGCTTTTTAGCCTTCCCTATTTCTCTGTCTGTAAGGCACCCGGCTAAACAGTTCAGGAAGGCAAAGTTTAGTGAGCAGTGGAATAGCAGAGGCAAACTCCCACTTACATCCAGTTAATTTGATCATCAGTACTACCTACAAAATTATTGAAGCTTAAGATCCTGACAAATCAATTTCACAAACAAAAGTACAGTATTTATGCTATCCAGAAAACAAAAAAACAACTTAGCAGTGGTTGAAAGTAGGGTAATTTATAGAAGCTTGACCTCACTGTCAATTAAAAACAGAAGCTGCTTAAAAGCAATTCTCACTTCAGTTACCTCTTCCCAAAGTCAAACCTAACGCATACAGTCACGGGAGGCCTGCTTACAATTAAGTCTGCTCAGGGACCGAGAAGGGATGCAGTTAACGCACTACCATCAACAGCAACAACCTGCAGGACTCTATCACTGGTAAATGTTGCTTCTGGATTGGGATCAGGGCACAGTATTTCAAAGTGGCTTGGTGACCACTTCAGTGAGAGAGTAACACCTGCACGAGTGTGCGTGTGCTGAGGGAAGTTACTGACCATTCCTTATCTAGCCTCTCTTACCTGAGAAGTCTTGTCACCAGCATTCATCCCCCATTATGTCAGACAAGTCAGGAATCTAAGTCTTGTTTTACCTAACACAAGGCTGAATGAAACCATCAGATCAGTTGGTTGTGTTCCAAGTCAACTGCACTCTGCGACCAAACTCCAAGTTAACAATACAAAGCACAGAAATCCTTGAAGCAATTTCAATTGCTTAAAAAGCTGGAGACAGCCATAACACAGATGCAGCCAAGCTTGCAGGACTAGACCACCAGTAATAAAAGTTTCAGTGCAGACAGGGTATCAATGTTGTCTAAAATACCAACACATTCCCTATGGCTAGTGTGTCCTGAACAGGACAAAACATTCAGGAATTCCACTTGGAAGCATTAATTACTATCTGGGTCTAAGGGCTGTAGCTAGAAATAATCAACTTATAGTCACAATAATAAAATATCTGATTTATTTTTTGTCCTCCTGGTATCTTGAGGTAATAAATCTTACACACTATCTACTTACAATTCCCTTCTTATGGCTTTCACATATTAAGCAGTAATTTTATCACTGTTGAAAAATCATGTGCTTTTCATTCAGAGAGTCACCAATGGAGTGTGATACTATTGACCACAATAAGCAAGTGCCCAACACTTCAGATAACCTGAAAGGCAAGAAAGGAAATGTTTTCCATTTCTACAAGTATGTACCTGGCTATTTCCCCTGCATCTTACAGAGGTTACTTTTTCCCCCCACCGATATCACTCAACATAGGCTACTACTATTTTATTCTTTTTTGTAACTTCCTAGAAAACTTGTGAAACATAAAATGTGGAGTTTTAAAAGATGGGGTGGGATGAGAGCTTAGACAGGGCATTGGAGGAAAAAAAAAAACAAACCTACCAATGCAGCATCGAAGGGAATGGAATTAAAATGTTCTGTTAGAATTTCTTTAGGATTAGCATATTAAAATGCTTCTCGTTTTTCCATAATGCATCTACTTAAATTACTCATCTTGGCATTGCTGTATTAGCAAACATTCCCTAAAAAGGAATCATCAACTGACTAGTATCAGCAGCAAAGTGGAATGCATGTGAACAGATCATAAACATGGAATTTCTTTTATTTCTTGTGTGTATGTTTTAAAAGAAGTAAACAATTTAATTTTGCCAGACACATTGCCAATATAGTGATAAATGCAAAACACTTTCTAAAAAGGTCCCTGTATAGGTCACATTTTTAGTACAGAGGT
This sequence comes from Falco punctatus, assembly GCF_963210335.1. NCBI lineage: Eukaryota > Metazoa > Chordata > Aves > Falconiformes > Falconidae > Falco > Falco punctatus. The sequence continues at coordinate 23,193,449 of NC_137588.1, read as the reverse complement.
TTCATGCTCTTTAATTCACAGAATTGTTTCCAAGACCAAAAGGATACGAAGATTTACATACTAGTGAGGGCAGTAAAACAAAAGCTTCCCAATATTCATTTTTAGATCTTTAATACTTTCAGACTCACTTGTCTGTGATTACTCAGAGCATCAAGTATTTCTGCATTGCAGGAAAAAAAAAACAAAACACCCACCAAACTCTAAAAGCCCAATAGGCTGTTAGAACTCAACAGGTATGTATCCATTATCTGCATATGGAAAAGCTGGTCAGAGTTACTATCTGTTTTTTAAAAATCCCCAATATGGACACATCTGTAAAGTTGGGAGCTCTTTATAACAATAGAGACAATAGGTTCAAACAAAAGACTATTTTTTAAAACTATCTCATATTTAATCTAACCCTGAAACAGTAATTATTTAAAAAAAAAAATAATATCCATGAGAAACTAAAGTCTGAAAGCAGCAATAATAGCAGGAAACCTGGATTACTAGACTAAAAATAGGCACTCTTCCAGATTAAATTGCTGCTTTATTAAATACTCCTTTTCTTCAGTTCCTTTGTACCTACGGAGATGACATCTTATCTGTGATGGATCAACACATTCAAGTCTCCAGGGAAAGGCAAATAGTTTTCGTTCTATCAAAAAGAACTGGAGAAGAGAGCATAGACAAGAGGCTTCCAAATGGCTTGGAAGCAGACCAAGAACTTGTTTTTCTTATGCAAGTCACACATCAACAACAAAAGTTGGTTATCGATTGTATAATCACTCAACATTAAGGCAGGCAATTATTTTTCCATTATTTAACATTTGGTTTGAGGATTTTATGCAGCAACATTAGACAATTCTGTTGTATGTTCTCCTTTTACTTACTTGGAATGGCTAGAACACAACAAACTGGTACATGTACAAATGGCAAACGTAAGAACATGAGCCAAGAGCCCACGTTGTTATGTCCTTTATATGGAAACTCTATCACACCTTTGACCATCCCTGTCAACCCTCTCTGAACCTTCTCTGGTTCTACTATTTCCTTTTGGACATGACAGACCAGAACTGCGTGCTGTATTGTCATTATAGATTTAGATGCAGTGACCTAATCATGTTTTCTCTCTTTTCTTCTCTGTTCCTTTACTAATACACATGGCAAACTGATTTGTATTAAATTTATCTAAAGTGAATTTAGTATCATTTTATTATCTGTTCATTTTTGCAAAATCCTTCTGCAAGTCTTCAGAGTCATGTCTCCTCGCATTACTATGTATAATAAATGTTTACTGTCACCAAACTGTCATTCAGCTGCTTTTTTAGATTATTAACATGTTGAACTATGAGTTCCAGCATAGATCCCTGTGGAACTCCAAGGTGGCCTCCCTCACTTTCATAGTAGGCAGTTTCCCATACCTCTGGTTCTTATTTTGGGGCAAATTATTTAGCTATGCAAGGTCTACCATCTTATGTCATGTTTCTTCAATTTTCCTACAAGGCTTTAGGTTAGAGACTAGCAAAAGCTTTTGAAGGACCAGGAAGACTGCCAGCTGACTTTTCCTCATTCAGTTAGTCAGCACAGCACTTAGATTCTTTTTCTATTTTTACAGCATTAAGACATTTACACTGTAGATATACTGATATATCAGAGTTCCTCATTTTATTCTAAGTGTGCTTGTTGCATCACAATCTGCAGAAAACCAGACTTTGTAAGTTCAGCCACCAAACATATAGCTTATCTTGAATACTGAGGTAGTTCTTAAGAGCCCCCACCAAAGCTGTCCTAGCTGCTGTGCAAATTCAGTACAGAAAGAGAGTGCCTACTCAGAAAACTTTTGGGGACAAAAGGACAAGCCCACCTTTTGGGCTGCCTGTCCACAGCGTGACTTCCCTTAAACTGCTGCGAGACCTCTCCACCTTGCTATCTCAATTACCACCTTTCATCCTCATTTTCACATCACAGACCACTGCTTTCTCTTCTCAGCACAACAGGTAATATACAAACATTAGCACTTTTATGATCTTACCTAGTCATATTTCATGTCAGCTGCTAAAGATTTGCCCCACTGCCCCACAGCTGTTTTAGTATTTTCTTCTATGCCAGCCTTCTTCCCAAGAGCAGGTTTTGTAACTTTTTCCACACGACCACCATCTCCTCCTCACCTAAGGCTCGACTTGCATTATAACTACAAACATCTGACAATTAAGAATCCATAATAGTTCTTGGCACATGCGTGTAATACATTACAACTTCCCTCCTTTTTAAGGTCAAAGAGAACCAAATCAAGAGACTTAAAAAATTCTGTATGGATTAAGCTCCATAGAGTAACACAAGGGTTAAGGTAAAAGGAGCAGCAAAACCTCCAGCGTCTGATGAAAGCAAGATGCTTCAATTCACATTCACTATTTGGAGAAAGAGAGAATACTAATCCAGAAGTTTTTATATACTTAAAGCCAAAAAGAACTGTAAATGGCAAGACAACCCTCAGCTGCTGATTTCTGGCAATTCAGACATATTTGAGAATATGACACTGAAACTGAGGGGTCTTAATTGCCCAGAAAGTACCATTTTGGGAAGTTAACACCTCTATCTCCCCAAATATTGAAATTACAACATAGACATTGGAAACTAAACAAAATACATCCTTTAAGGGGTAAGAAACACATTACTATGGTTGTAGTACTGCCATGGCACTCATGGTTGCCACAAATAAAATACAAGAAATAAGAGACAAATGAGGTTACCAACAGGGGGATTATTTTTTTTTTTCTAATATTTTTCATGTCAGCTTGATATGGCTAGGTAACAGATGGTATATTATGTTTTTCCGGCTTTGACACAATTTAAAAACAAGCTACAGATGGCTATAATGAAATCCTCATTAGCACACTTATATTTTCACAGTTTAGCATAGCAATAATGAAACTTTCAGGTCTGGAATTTCCTGTTGGTTAATTAGTGGTTAGGTTAACAGCCTGAGGAAGTGCACAACCCAAAAAGTTTCCTTATTGTTTAATCATATAATTACTATATTCACATTTCTGGGAAAGCTCTCCAGAAAGATCTGATGTCACAGTAAAGCTACCTTTATAACCCTCCCTCTGTTTGTGGAACAACTGAATTATTTTATTTAGTGGAGTGTGTAGGCAGGAAAGCCATGAACAGGCCTAATTCAGCTGCCTCTGGGAAGTTTCAGCTTGTTTTATTTTAGACATACTAACTTACACTTACAGAATTCTTCAAACATGCATTACATGGAACACTACAGAAAAGCTAGGATCAACAACTCTTGGCCTATTGCTACAAAGTTATTATAATATCATCAGTTAATGCTTAAATAATTCCTGGGGTTTTTTTAATCCCAGTTTATAGTCCTCCACAAAAGCTTCAAATAAGACGTATGCTTAGCAGCACACCAAGGTATCGCTAAATCTGGGATCTAGAAAGAGAAAAAAAGAAAAGAAAAAAAAAGAATCACCACAAATCTTGTACTCCGATTATTTCTGTAAACGAAGCTGCTGCTTTAACACAGACATCACATTAACTGTAAATTAAACAGTATGATTAAAATAGTAGTGAAGGATGTGGTATTCACAGCTAAAAGCCCTCTGGGGTTTAGCAATCCACACGCTGGTTACTAACTGATGGCACCACATGCTGCAAGACTCCCGCTGCGGCACAAAGCCCTACCCACGCCCCGTAACCGATACCCATATGGTGCTATGGCACAAGGAAACCGGTAGCATGGCAGAACCAGGTCCCCAAAACTACCGAATATTATTGTTGGGTTTTTTCTTTAACTGCCATCACCAAAAATCGACACCGAGAAAACGCAGCACTCCGGTACAAGCAAGAACATAGCAGGTTACCAGGCACAGACCAAGGGAAACAACCATACCGCTTTTTTGCAGTGCTAGAGGTTGAAAAGAGGACAGCTACTGCCAAGCCATCACGAAAGAGGAGCATAATGTGGAGAACTTGACCTGTGACTGAAGTTACATAGTTAAAAAGGGACCGCATACAACAATTTAAAAATTGTAATGCCAAAAGTAGCTTTTAAGCCCTCAAAATCACTTACGACAGAGAACCGCAGGGGAACAGAATTCGGATTTTCTAACAAACACCTTATTATTTAACAAACACATGATTATTATGACTATTCTGTAAGTTTCTGGAGCCCTCCCATTTCTTCTTAATTTATTTATACAACATTAAGGAGAACTGAAACAGTATTATCTTCCTTAACCAGCGGAAGCAGTAGCTGCGCACAACAAAGACTTTCTGGAACACTAAAATGTCACTATGGGATTCCACAATCAAATGTACCCAAAAACAGACAAGCAAAAAACACACACAGTGCTCTTGGAGATCCGAGAACTACAGCTCCAAACAGTTACTGTGCTTCCTTAAAAAACACTCAGAGGCCTAGGAAGTTAATAAAAAATTTAAAAATGACAGAGAAAATAAAGCTCCCACAATGATTTTCTTGTGGAAAATCCCATGCTTTAATTTGGAAACTCTCAGATCCACTTTCACATACAAGTTTTCATAATCACATCCATTCCTTTACTGAATAGACTGTACTTGGATGGATCTTTTTATGACACTGTTGCTATAAGGACTTCAGATGGAGGTTTAAGACTACATTGTTCTGAATGTTTACACGTAGTATAATCCTGTTTTTAGAAATCTGTACCTCTGTTCAAGTTCAGTAACACTCACTCTTCTCCTAAAATGAAAAGTTAAAAATAATTGCAATATTTCAATGCTAAACAGTTTGTGAAGCAAGGACACCTTGTGTTTGCTTCATCCAGCACTCCCCCACTCTGCTCTTCAGAACTATGTAAGTGGCGGCGTTCTCCATCTTTTGAGTTCCTGTGCTTATCAGATGATAAATTACAAAGAAAGAAAAAAAAACCCAAAACAATAGAAAAAAGAACAAAAGCAAACATTATTCTACAGTTATAACTTTGTCATGCAAGTTTCGGGTACTTCCTCAAAGTGAAGTAAACATGAGACAATGGAAAAATTATACAGTTAATCACACTGGGATCAATACTAAAATTTGTAATGAAAAACCCTCCTTTTTAATGATTATATCAAATTATTTAGACCTAAGTTTCTTTTACAGGCACTGAAATTTATTTACAGGAGGGCCTGTGTTCCAAAGGGGTAAGACGTCATCTGGGCAGCAATAGTTCACGGTTGCAAAGATGGCATGTGGGAAAGAACATGCCTCAGGTACCCTACTACCCATAAGACAGGAATGAGGAAGAAAAATAAGAGTGTTCCTTCTTACATAATAGGCACGCACACAAACTTCTTAATTCAAATAAGCACCTATCTTTGGAATCAGTATCACAGACAACTAAACTGGGAGTGTACCACACCAACTTCTGGAAGGGGAAGCTTGTTTGGGATTTCTTTCTAGCATTCTAAAGAAGAAAGCTCAAATAATGTTGAAGAAAAGAGAAGAAAATGTCTTCCAAAATACAGGCTCCGTTCTCAATATAGCAGAGATGGTATGGTACCATTAACAAAACAGTTTAAAATATCTCCAAGACGATGAAACTTAACAGGTTAGCACCCTGAAAGTGCTATTTGCACCATTATGATTTAAAATTAAAAAAGAAAAGGCTCAAGTTCAGTTTTGTCTGCTTCAAACCATAACCCTAGAGTAATATTCAGAAGTGCAATTGTTCTAGTCATACTCAATCTCTATTACAGATGTTCTAGTAATGGGGAATTTACTTTTTTATTTTTACATTTTATTTTATATTCCAGTCTAATCCTAGAAAAATGCTCTTGCCATGAGCTATCATGTAGGGAAAAAAAATCCATATTTTACATCAGCAAAAATTTATCGAGCTCACGTTTCATCTTCCACCATTCTAATATTTTGCTGGAACACCTACCTGAATGTGGAAACCTTCCTTGTGCTACCACAACAGAAGCTGATAGACTCCTTGAAATTGCTACTAGATGAACCAGATATTCTAGAAACTAGGTACAACACCCTATACTGCATGGGTGTACAGCTCATCACACAGTGCTATATGCTACTTGTACAGACCATCTCCTCTGTGCAACAGTACAAAACAGATGCTTAACAATATGTTGTATGTTAAAACATCCCAAGTTCTTATAAGCTCTTTGCAGAGCAGGACTGTCAGCTTTATTTTCTGCTGACTCCGAAAAGATTAAAGAAAAGGTGATATAAGTATTCAAACACTTCTATTTGTATGGAGTGCAAATACTGAAATCCTATCAAATGAGAAAGCTTACAAAGAACAAAATGAATGAAAGCAGGAGGAAAGAAGAAATGCCAACAGCACAGTTCCACAAAGCTGAGTTCTGCTGGACAAAAAAGAAAAAAAAAAAAAAAAAGGGAGGGGGGGGAGAAAAAGGAAAATATTGACATATACAGTAAGAGGCCTCCTATGCCATAGCAAGTTCACAAATGTTTTCTTGATGGGCAGCTAAAATCACATTACATTATTGTAGAGCAATATACCAGCCACAGAACTTTTGGCCTGCTTAGCCAATATTATCTACTTCTAAACTTAGGCATACAATACACCAAGTTTTTATGTTTCAGTGTTCTACTTTAACCCTGTAAACTCTGCAAGCCTTCAACAGAAAGACAAACAGTTATTTTAGGTGGCTATTTCTGCCATATATTTTTTTTCTATCAAACAGTCCCAGTTAGCGTATCAAAGAACTGAAGGAATAGCATATATCAACACTGGGGGGGGGATTTTTTGTTTTGTTTTTTTTCCCCTCCCCTTGTGGATTGTCCATAAAAATCAGAAAGCATCTTTTCATAAAGCTTCCTAAAGATAAGACAGTTTTATAGATGAGCTCATGTGACAACTGTTTAAATATTTTTATAAAGAAAGATATACATAAAGGTACCTATTAAAAAGACATGGAAGAGCATACAGCAAGGTCATGAATTTCACTTTCACAACAGCAAGTACAGATTTTCTTTCCCAATGAAATGAGGTGCCATCACAGACACCAAAAGGCTTTTATTCACAACACTGAAGTCTTACCAGAACTTGAATCACACCAAGTGCAATGTTTTAAATGCATTTTCTTAAAATAAAACTGCAGTCTTTTTGTGATCTAGGGTATGAAGTGAGGCATTTTGCTAGCCCAAATTCTAACAAAGGAAGGACTCAAGCCAGGACCTGTGATACACAAGAATGTACATGTATGTGTACGCTTTTGTATTCTGTTTTCTGTTTTAATAAAGAGTAATCAGAATTGTCTGTGACTTACATTTGAGTCATTTGAAAAAACACCCACTGAACAAAACCCAAGATCTAAAGTACATGAACTTGTTCCTTCCATTGCAGTTTACAGCAGCCTGAAGAGATTCTGCAATAACTACCTCAAATCACTGACACTTTAGTTTACACTTGCCCAATACTACAGAAACCTGATGTGTGGCAGAAGCAGCAAACAAGCTTCCTAATTAAAGACAAGTAATTGAAAATGTCTCTGTGACTTTCCCTCATATCCACATCTTCTAACTTTAGTTGCTACTACCTAGAAATCCAGGCTTCCAAAAGCATCTTTTTAATTGCAAGCATTAAACCACTCAAAACTGTTTTATAAAAATAAAGTACAGCATTTTAACTGTTTATTTTAAAGCCTTTTGTTCAACATTTTGCTTAGACACTGCATTCAGATTAAAATAATTAAAAAAGAGCAACACTTGCCAAAGAATGGAAATCCTTCTCCCACACTGGAAAAAGAAATCCATTTTTAATTCTCACTATGTGAGACTTTCCAACCCCACATAACAAACAGTACAGTCTACAGGTACGGACTGTGGCACCAGATATTTCTACTGCTGGCTTTAAGATTCTGGAAGAGCTCAGAGCCCACATTCACATGCCTCTACTTACTGTTTACAAGCAAGATATATGAAACTCAGAAAAAGAAATACTCACTTTCTAGAAAAGGCCACATGTAACTTCTGCAATTGGGACACAAACGTGGATGTAAGCATCTGCTCATCAGACAAAGCCTACACACATTAGATACACAGCTTGATACTCACCATGCTCTCGCATTTTTCATTTTTATTATAGAAAAATAGAAAGACCTTAGTGAAGATGCCGAAGTCCAGAAGTGCCCGATTAACACATACCAAGGCTTTGCTAGCCCAGACTCGACTTGTCCCCTTAGTCACTGGCCCAGCCTCCGCGCAGCACGGGTAGCCCCGCGGCAGGCAGCGGGTGCGCTGCAAAAGCCAGGAAACTGAGGCAGCAGCAGCAGAGCAACGAAACCATAGAAAGTTTATTTCATGAAGTAACTACTTCTGTAGCAAGAAAATACTGAAAGCATGTTCAAAGCATTACAATAAAAACTCTTCAAACATTAAAAGCACCTATTTTAAACACTCAAAAATATAGCCAAACACTCTCCTTGGACTAGGGAGTGCCCCGTCGGGTTTTGGTACACTGGGGACAGTGTGGGCTGCAGAGGTGGGACAGCGTGGGCTGCAGAGGTGGGACAGCGTGGGCTGCAGAGGTGGGACAGCGTGGGCTGCAGAGGTGGGACAGCGTGGGCTGCAGAGGTGGGACAGCGTGGGCTGCAGAGGTGGGACAGCGTGGGCTGCAGAGGTGGGACAGCGTGGGCTGCAGAGGTGGGACAGCGTGGGCTGCAGAGGTGGGACAGCGTGGGCTGCAGAGGTGGGACAGCGAGCTGCTGCCAACACCTGCACTCAATGATGATGTTACTGCTGCCACGTAAGCAGAAGGGGCAAGAAAGTCTGTTCTGTTCCCTGCCAGAAAGGCAGGAAGAAAAGACCGACAGGAAAAACCCTGCCTTTCATCCAGAGATGGTGCTAAAACTAAGCTGGCTGTGAGGAAGAAAAGAGGTTCTGCTCTTCAAGGTAGGCCAGGCAGGTGAAGTGCTGGAAAGTTCCCTCCTATATATTTACTTGGCATGAAATATCCTCAAAATTCTATTACTTTCTATACATGAAAACCACAGTCTTAAACCTGAAGGTACCTACCCCACCAGGATTTGAGCAACTCTTCAAAATGGTGCAAGGCAAAGCACAACATATCCCTCAAAGCATAATGCTGCTTTTAAGAGCAAAGTCCCTCTGACATCCTTCAGTTAAAGTCAACAAAAATGCAGATGTCTTGAATGCAAAATAATATCAACTATCTCCACAAGAAATGCTGCATCTACCTAGACAGTCTAATTTTAAAATGAAACCATCTTTCTAGAAAACTGACTACTTGGAAATAAACCATATGCATACGTAGCACTGCTGGAACAGATCAGACCAGTTAACACGCTCCTTCAAGTTACTACTGTGAATTGACACATTTTTTGCTTTCCAGCTCCAATGTGATCTTTCCATTTCAATGACCAAACCATCCATTGCTTAGCAATTTGATGCAGTACATGAACGAACCAATATTGCTCAGGAATCCTCTTTCTGGTTCTCCATCTAAGCAGGTTTCAGCAGGGACAAAAATAATGCCATCTCACAAAAGTTAGGCAAAGAAATGTGCTGTACTGTCCTGGTTAGACCAGGTCTGCAGTCACAAATACAGAGAGTTTAGAAGTTCACAAGTAATCTTCCAGCTGGGGATGAGGGAACAGAAACTGGTTAGTTTTAAGAGAAGCCATGAAAATAAAAGCCACAGGGTGGCACTGCAGGTAGGCTATATTGTGAAACTATTTGGCTTCTTACTCTTTTCCAGGCAAATCAGAGCATATCTAATCCCATCTGTATAAAGCAGCAGACTGGTTCATTAGTTTTTCAAGCACTGCATTGTCCAGCCACAAACATCCCTGGAATATGAATCACATCTTAAAAAAGGTACTCTACTGCAGAGATACCAGGAGATTTTACAAATTCATTAAATGGTATTTAAGAACATGAACACAAGAACGCTGTTGTAAAGGTGCTCTAATAATTGATACATATTTGGGGGTTGTCAGTTCATTCTGAAATGAATTAAGAAAAAATCTGCATAAAGCATGTGCATTTTCATAAAAAAATAAAGAATTTGCTTCACACCACAACTTTTTATCAAAGTTGAGATGGCAAAATCTCTAAACAGTTCTCCTCTGAAAGGACAGACAGTATTAACTTATGAGAAAATGAATGAATGTCTGTGAAAAAGCCTTAATACTACATTCAGCCCTACCACATCCTTTTTAAAACATTTTCATTCTCATGTATAAAAGAATCAAACAACTTTCTATCCAAAACAGAAGACTTACTACAGCAGTATTTCAAAGCTAGACTTAGCAGTCTATTTAATCTGCTTTGTTGGTAGCTTCTCCCCCAAATTTCAAATCCCTGGCATTTGAGTTAAAAGCCAAAACATTTGCAAGAAAACCTACTCCCGTTCATTTAATGAAGAAACTGATTTTCAAAGGAGATTTGGAGGTCATCCAAGATTGCAACAGTTACTTTCCACTTTATAAAACAAAAGGTTCCTTCAAGGTATAAACCTGATATTTCAGTAGATTTTAAACTAACAGATAATAAATGACTATGCATGACCTTTTTAGTCTCTTGAAGTCCTAGATCATTTTAAGTGTTCAGTCTGAAGGTATGAACAGTAACAGTCTTCCTTGTCCATGTTTCTACAAATAAATTAAAATAAGCAAAAAGTTGTATTTTAGTTCAGTTGCATCATATTATAAATTAGAACACCAATTCACCTGCTGTCATTATTCTTACCCCAGAGGGCAAGAATTCTAAAACACAGAAAGTTTTAATCCCTCAGACATAAGTTCAAGAGTGGATTGGTAGTTGTTTCAACTGCCAAGAAACTATAAACCATTCTTTCCACTACAAGATCGGTGCTTGTATTTTTTAAACTGTTGGTATGTGGAAATTATTTTGTTTTTAAATAGCATGATATTAATATTTTGGCAAAGAAATGCGACAAGATAGCAGGTACTTTAACATTAGATAGGGCAGATGATGATATACTAGTACTGATTTCCAAAGCTCTGCAAATTTGATTTGAGCATATTATTGACATATTTTACTGTCTCGTATACTGAAGCATTCTACATTCCAATAAATGGTTTCAGAACATGTGCCTGACCAATACTAAATTAACAAGTTAGTAACCTGGTAAAATATATTGATTTTGGTATCAAAACCTCAATGCCTGGAGTCAGCATTTCTTAAAAATAATATATTTAGTAGAAAAGTATTTAAGAGACAAAAAAAACCACCAACAAAACACAGGGGGAAATACTTACTACTGAAAAGATCTAGCTATTATTATTTTCTCTGTTTGGGTTGGAAAGCAGGGGCTTCTGCTGAAGCGTTTGCCTGTAGACAGGGAGTAACTATACTTTCACCACTTCATACAGTAACTTCCCAGTTCATCAGTTACATCAACTATGACACTGTTTACATGTAACACAGCAAGGTCATGTGCTGATGCAACTAACGAAAGTGAGGTCCATTCTAAATAAAATTAATTATTTAAGCTTAAAAGACACACTGGATACAATCTCATATAGTGCCTCAAATAGGTTTTATGTCCACCTCTATTGCCACCTATACCATTATTCATGGAAAGCTAAATGAAACTAGACAAACTGAGGAAGCAGGTACTTTGCTCGTTAAGGCCATACCCTTAAAAGTATAGCTTCTGAGAAAGCTGTGTGTAATAAGGTATATGGAAGTAGTAACTAGCATGTCTTCTGTTTGAGTTCTGTTTTCTTGTTTTTCCATTTCCTTACGGCAGAGAAGTGTTCATAGTTAATTTGTACATATTCTGCACAAGTTTAGAATAACGCCTCAGGATGGCACTAGTAACCCTATGCAATTAAATCGCTAATCATATTGCCAATAATCAAGTTGCTAATCATAATTCCAAAACTAACCAATGCATTAAGCTTACCTAGTTGGTCTTTAGTAACTTGAACAGCACTTTGTCTATGATCTGCTATTACAAACTTTTCAATTCTAGATGAGATGTTATATACAAACACACACTTTTTTTTTTTTTTTTTAAAAAAAAAAAAGGAAAAAAAGGAAACACTAAAATTAACTCCCAAAAATTAAATACCAAAGAAAGGATTCTGCCAATCCTATTCCTGTCTCATCCACTGTGGAACAAACAAACAAACAAACAAAAAAAATCTATGTTTTCACATCTTGGGTATCTGAGAACTTCATATCTATTTACTTACGCAGACGACTAAACAGTTCCCTTCGTTTTTCAAATATCCTTTAACACAAGTATTTGTTCAAGAACATAAAAGAACAAAAATCAAATGGCTGCATAGCTTTTCTCACTGCCATGCAAGTCATTTATATCCAATTAGTAACATCTACAGTATCACACAATCTTACACTCTTCCTCAAAAGTGGAATCAATATATAGCCCAAATTTCTATACAACCCACAGCAATGTAGAAAACAAATTTAAAACAGCAAAACAAAATACTCCACACAACTACTCCTAGCCAGCACTGTGAGATACATTCTTACATTCCCACAGAAAGTTAATAGTACAAGGAACACTGCCACATATTCCCTTGAGGCCATGCACAACTGAACTACTGGACAAAGAACAAGCTCTGGTCCCCATCACTTGCACATACACATAGATCATGGGAACTCATTTTCTCTAGGTCACTTGGCTACACAGCTGTGTGTGTCATTTGTTTTTGGAACACAAATGTCTTCCTTTAAAAGAACAACCAATTACCGCATCATCAAAAAAAAATCCAGACAAGACAAAAATATCTGTATTGCTAGTATGGTATGCTTGACAGCATAAGCTAAAAATCATACAATGCTCCTGTTTCACTGAACAGTACCAGGAGTATCTTATGAGTACAAATTCTGCCAAATCAGAAAGTTTTGACAGGTGACAATTATCATCAGATCACTCCCAGGATGAGTCCAAAAACTATGTTGTAGAAACCATATCACACTACAACAATCTTGTCTCTGTCATTTGCTGACATACGACTAAAACTCATGCAAGCTTTCCCCATTTTTCTAGTGGAAATAGATGTATTTTAATCATCTACTGAAAAGGGAGATTAATAACAGCTATCAAGATTACATAATGGATCAAAAAAGGTATTTCCACTCCTGGATTTCTGCTCAGTTTTGAAACATAGCCTGCATACACAAAGACTTCTTTAATAATTTCATTAGAACCAGGGAGTGAACATGCATGGAAAACAGATATAATCATGTAACTGCAGCTATCATAATATGTAAGTGGGTTTGTGTTGAAAGTGCTAGAACAGCCACAAATTGAGTTTATTAGACAAAGTTGGTTTAGCATTGACTCATACACACAGAAGGGATCAGAAAGATAAGCTACAGCCTTATTTGTCACTTCAGGTAAGTATAGAGGACCGAACAATCTATAACTTACTGTTAGGAGGTACCAGAATTCAACTGTCAAATTGGGGACTGCAGTAGGTAAACAGAGGAAACAGACAATGTGATTCTGGATGTCTGCACCCTCCTCCTCCTCTTCATGAGGTCCACCAACCTTTCATGATCTTCTATATCCAGGGACCAGCCACTGGCTAGAGAGTCTCACTGGATCCCGCTGCTAATCACGGTATGAATTCCTAGACCATAACTTCTAACTACTCACAACAACCTGGCTGAATCTGTTTTCTAAGAAACCAAAAAAATTAACACAACTAAATAATGGTTGTTCATAAAACACTTTGCACCAGTGCACTATTCCTGTGTGTGCAGTCACACAATTCCTCAAGCTCAGCATCATTTTTAGTCTCATAATTCTATTTTCTCCTTATCCACTGATGCGAAACATGGTTGAACAGGGGACACATCTGTCACAGTAACACTGCAGATAACATGAAACATTTATTTAAACCATAAGTTTAAGTATGATCCAGCACTCTTTTAAAATATTTGATACCACTAGCCTTCTGGGGTCAAAGGTGGCTAATAAGGATACCAGGCAGCTGTCAAAAGCTAAGAACCGTAACAATGACATTAAGTGTCTGAGAAAAATGGAAAGATGAAGTTTACAGCTAGGCCAAGCTATCATTTCTCTGTCTTTCCTCTGGTCTTTTTCAGCCCATTACATGGCTGCATAACATTATCACAACTGATGCCAAGTGATGCAGCTAGGTGACTAGTGATGGAAAAGACAGAATCATAGAATCATTTAGGTTGAAAAAAAACCTTAAGATCATAGAGTCCACTCCTGTTCATATTACTTTGATTTTCTTTTTTAAAGAAGACAGGAAATTGTACCTGCTTGCTCGTAGCGGGTAAACCCACAACATTGCACTGGGTAATGCTGGCTGGAAGTCCCAGCCAGCCGCACTTCTTATGTGAGGGGGCTTGAAGTGAACAAGAACAAAAATTGAAACTAGAACAATGTGCTACTATTCTTGAGCTTATGTGTAGCTCCATGCTGTGGTCAGTGACAGCTGTAACCGCAGATTCCTGAAGAATATGTATACTGAGCATACGGGTTTATGTACTTATAATTCAAGACAATTAGCTTTCTTTAGGCATTGTGTTAAGAAAAGTGTGTAATCAGCATTATTTTAACATTTGGCAGATTATTTCTACTGTTGGCAACTACCAACAGTGACAAGATATACAACATTGTTATCTGAAAATAGCAGAACTTGAAAGATGAAGCTCTGTAACGCAGAGGAAAATGCTTGAACTCAAAAACTGTCAGTGAGTGCTCATATGTAAGTATATGTAAGTACATATAAATCAACAGAACGAGTCGAACAAGTAAACAGTGATTCTAGTAGTATTTAGAATTAGATCCTTTCACCAGCAAAACATACTCTTGCTTATATGGCACAAACAAACACAGATGGATGGAAGAGTGGATAGAGTAATTTCATCAGCACAATGAAACAAAACTCCACATATTCACCAATGCTAGGGCTTGCTATTGTTACCTCTGGTCTTCTAACCAGAATTTAAGGTTAGTCTGAGTATGTAGCAAGAGAGTCCAGTCTGAGGATGTACAGTAGAACATGTTTATGACACTAGCCTGAAGGTTTTTGGCTTTTTTAAACAGGCAAGTACATTGTAAAACTCAGGTAGATCCTGAAAGAAACTGGCTGTTTGCCAACACAGAGTAGACCCTTTCCTACATTTTGGAAAACGTACATAGAAGCCTTGTTGCCAAAGAATCCAGTTGCAGGCCTTGGTACCCCATGCTGTTTTATCATGTAGCTCTTTCTGAAAAATTTGAATATTGTACAGCAAAACTCCAATCTGAATCTCCTACTTATTGAAGCTAAAGGATGTAAATCATCTCCTTCCCTTCTTGACATCCTTTGCTTTCGAACCTGACACTATTATGTTCAAATCAGACAAATTACCAAGCCTAGCCATTTAAAGAGACATTAAGCAGACAACATTGCAATCAACCCTTTCAATTCTTTGATATGCCAGTTTTATCTCTCACCAGTCTTATTTCCAAAACAGTTATAACAACATAATATGATATAAAGTAACAAACAAAGCAGACCTCAGAACTATCAATGTTCTTTCAATGGATTTGCTGTACATGATTAAGCTTGAAAGCATACTGAGCGATCTGATCTCTTACACTTACTACTCTTTCAACATTGCATAACTGCAGCAAGAACCCTTATATCTGCAAATCAATTTAAAATACAAGTCGGGCTATATCAGCTGGGCCAATGAAACACTACAGTACAATGCAAATACTCTACCCAGAAGGCAATTAGCCAAAACAGATCAGATAAATAAAAAATGGCTCAGGCCAGGATAGAGCACCTTCCAGCAAATATACTCGATTTTTTCTGCTGACAAAGCCAACGTGTAACAATAGAAACCTGTGGTATCCCTGACTTGTAAAGCTCTCCAGCAAACACTAGAGACGCTATAAAAATGTGCTCCTTAGAGTTTTATTTTAACATTTTTATTTATTTTTATAATTGAGGATCTTTGCGTGTCAAAATGGAAGCTTGATTAGTGAAAGAATTCATCAGAATTCATCAGCCCCTTGTACTTAATTTCTTCTTGATCTAATTCCCAGGATAACAGTTATTTTTCTGTTAATTGTAAGGTCAAAGAGGACCCCATGGAAGCAAAAAGCAGCAGGAACAAAATAAACAGAAGACCGGATCTTTAATGCAAATGTGTTTCCTGGAGGAAAGAAGTAAATCAGTGCAGATAATGTAGTACAGAAGCAGGAAAAAAGTTTAAAAAAATAAATAAAAATCACATGTTCTAAAGCAATCTGTTCAAAAGATTTCTCACTGGAACATAAGTAGCTCTTCAAGACCAGTGCCCTGCTGAGGAATTTACATACTTGCCAAGGTTTAAGTTACTAATCAAAAGCAACAGCTATTTGCTTTGTGGGTGAAAAGTTGTGATACTTGCTTAAAATTTTAAAAAAACAAACAAATCACAACCATTTTAAGGTACAATACAACCTGCACAGTGAAAACTGTGAGTACGTAACTGAGACAAGCACTCCAGAACACATTCCCCTTCATTGGAAGTTTTAAGGAAAATAACACTGGCAGTATAATTAAGGGGCCTTCAGAGTACTGGACCAGTTCAAATAATGCTTAATGCTTTTCAAATCCACCAGTTAAAGGTCACATCAGGGTAATTCCACAGCATGTCTCCCAATAACCATGCTTCTGGCCTGTTAAAGAATGCCATGTGTTTATACGAACAGCTAGAATTTAAGATTTATTTTTAATGACCACAGGCATGACTACTAAAAAGTCACATGCATTTTCAAAATCACTGGTCTACCCTAAATCAGTAGCCACTCTTATCTGATGAACGACTGCAAACATTAAGTCATCTGATAACTGATAAATATGTTTTCATATAAACTAGTTTGTGGCCTCAGAAAAGGTTCTCCCTCCATAGAAATCCCATATCTCTACATGTCATACAGTATCCTCCCAAGTACCTCTGATACGATTCAATCTCTACTACAGAACTCATTGTGTTTCAACAAAAAGACTTCACTCCTGATTAATTCATATAACTATTTAGTATAGACGTGAAATAAATTCGAGATTTTGAGACTTCTGCCTCCTAATCCACCCCTGTGAAAAAGCAGAAAGCAGCAGATTAGCGAGGCCTTACTTCTTCAAAAATATATCTGTTAATTGATATTGGCATAATTATATTCCAGTTTTAAATCTGAAGTTATTCCATCAGCATTTATGTTAAAAAAAATGACAGAAAGTGTTCCAGTAGCTATCTGTGGCCATGTAAGTGTGATTCAGAAAACAGCTCAACCACGGGGAGTGTAGCTTGTTTAACCTAACACAACCAGTTCTCTCAGCTGCGAAAATTTATAGGAGTAATGAGTAGTGTTCCAAAATAACAGCACTATGTAGCCCTTTAAAGAAGCTGCTATTGCAAATGTGTTACCATCTGAACAAAACTGAAACATCTTTCAGAACATTACATTATAGGCATATTTTTCCTTAGGTATTACAATGACCTGTTACGTGAGCCTGAACAGCTCCTGCAACACCTTTCACAGAACTTCAGGGAACTGTAGATAAGTGATAGTGAACAACAGAAAAGTCACTCTGCATATCAAACTTCAAGAAAATTATTAATCTGAAAGATTAATTTATAATTCAGTATAATGTAAAATCAATATTAAAACAATATTAAGTTTATGATGTAAGGCTTCCAGAGTGAAGATTCTTTCAGGAGTGAAGCGTGTCTGCTTTCCCTTACAGTCCTGCACAACTGACTTACCATTGCCACCTTCTCACTTTCTTATCAGACCGTTCCTCTACCATCTAGGCATCAGCAGCATGGGCTTGTTTCAAATCTGATTCACGGTCAGGAGTCTTCCTGCAGGGAGGCTAACTCTGCACTTGAGTACAAATACTGAGAGGCTGACAGCTCTATACTAACCAGTGTAAACAACTATGCTAAAACGACTCTACCAAAACAGTTCTCATTTTGAGGACTCATCCCAAAAATTTTTCTATAAAAACACATGTAATATTACAGGATCATCAATTTAACATTTATCCATGCACTTATTGTTGTTCCAGATTCAGCTACTTCTGCCTAAGAAAAACTTACATTTCTTAAATAACAATCTAGACTATCCTACAAGTGTACTGCAGATCTACCTTGGGGGCTGGACTAGATGATCTTCAAAGGTCTCTTCCAACCCAAACAGTTCTATGATTTCTCTGAAAAAGAAAAATAAGCTGGTGGAAAACAAAAGCAGAAAAGTAATCTGACACATTTCCTTCCTAAAGAGAGAAAGTGTATTTGGATAAAATGGTTAGAAGCATACAAACTTGTGGTTTAACTATAAAATCAATTTTAAAAAGAAAGTTAAAGGCAACATCATTCTAGTCGGCATTGAGGAACAGTACAACAGCACACAGAGTGCAACAGGTGCAGAGAAGTGCTCCTTCTGAGAATAAACAAAAAACAGCTTAGCCTATCAAACAAAAATGTAAAGGGGCTAGAAGTGAATAATAATAAAACAAACAAACAAAAAACCACCACAATTAGCAGAAGGAAATAATCAGACATCAGCGAGGGGAGAAAGCCATGTGGCCACTTCCAGGTGACATGACTAAGTGGACACAACTTGAACCAGCAGGATTTAACGGGCACTGGGGAAACGACCCACATCCCTCTTGGTAAACCACCTTTGGCTTGAATAGAGGAAAGGGGTTTTCTATTTGTATAATCTAAGGAACCATAAAGAGATAAAAATAACCACATTCTGTTTGTCCTATTGAATAGGGGATTAAAATAACTGGCAACGTTTTGTTCTAAGTCATGAACAAGAGGTGGATTCACCAGGTCACAATTAGCAAAGGAGAGCTGCCAGTCCTTGATAAGCATGGCAATTACCATTCTTTTATATACAGAACTACTCTAAGGGAGTACAGCTTCCTTACCCAGAAATAATAGCATATCCTTTGATTTATACAGTAGTCCTCCAGCAATACAACCAACATCCTGTTTTCATCTTAAAAGTACAGATGGGCAGTTAGTCTACAGGCTTTATTTATCAGAGTTCCTATAACTGAACGCCTTTTCATTATGGGAGAGGGCACCCTCCAATTTAGCAGCATTTCAAACTTTCTGGGTCTTTCCTTCTGAAAATTCTAATATGGTGCCTACCTGATCTACAGAGTATATAGAAGTAGCCAAAGTGCTTTGAAACAATGTGACTTAGTTTCTAAATATTAACTAAAAAAAAGTAATATTCTCCCACCCAGGAAGTCATTTAAAAACTCCAAAGAAAACTCAGAGGAAGAGGATTTTCTTACTTTATGGTTTTCAGAGGAAAGGACAGAAATACTGCAAGAATGATCTAAGCTGTAAAATCTCATAAAGCCCTTAAAACACACACACACATTCCTGAGATCTGAAACTATTTCTGTAAGTGCTCCCTGGGTATAACACAGAATCTCTGTAAAATGCTTAAAAGAATGTATGTATTGATTTTTCTTTTTATTAGATACCTCTCAGATTATTTCAAATATTTCATACTTCTCCTGTGCCATCACAACAGTCAGAATATTGTCAGAAATCCAGTATTCTCCACATTCCTACCAGCCAAATCGCATTTTGATTTACACGCTCCTATTCTGTAACCATGCAGTAACTCATGAACATGCCATTGACATGTTGTCATACTTTAGAAAAAGACCAAGACTGCTTAACTGTTAACCACTGTACTTGTTCAAAACAGTTTTAGAAGAAAACATTGCTTGTTGAATACATTAAGTCACTAAAAACTTATGAAATGAGTTATGCTTCACTAGTTATAAGTCACCCACATTTTTTACTGATTTACCTTCAAGCAAGTGGCAAGTAGCACTCCAGCAGAATGCCAGTGGAAACAAAAAGGCAATTACTAACATCAATATAGTGCAAACTTCTTAATTAGAAAGTGTTGACCCTGATTAAAGGGCACTAGAGAACCTTGAATTTGTCTACAGTGGGCAAAAAAGGCCTGGAGGTGGGGTGGTGGGGTAAAGAATAGGCAAAATTACCACCAACACAGCTACAGCAACAGAAGCTTCAGTGACAAGATGTGTAGATAGCTAGACCAAAGTTTCAGCTCTCATCCTCAGTGGTAGAAGCTATGCCAGGGACAAGCTACAGATAGTTCATTTGATAAAATGTCTTCAAAATTTGTTCAAATTTCCCCAAACTTAACTGCAGTAGGTCAGTGCTTCACAGAATGTTGTTATAAAACTAAAGTTCGCATGCTGAAAAGCAGAGGAGTCAGTGAATCTGGAAAAAAAGCTCACGGGCAGCTATCTACACAGATGATAGAAGCAGAAAGAGACACAAACAAGAGAGCGTTAAAATTCAGCTGCAAACTCTGTGAAATTGAAAGGTCCACCCTCACTATACCCAGTAAAACTCTAAATGCCAGTAATCCAAAACCCCACTGACCTCTCCTAAGTGCCACATTTTCTTTCTCTCAGCAAGTAAGGGTTGGGTTTCGAACATCACCCAAAGGAGGAAAACCATGGAAAGCTCTGGCTTCACATCAGAGAAGAAATTCAAGTTGTGGCTGATGGCCATCCGGCTGTTCTTTTGACACACAAAAAAACTATAAAAAATCTGGTCATTGTCATGTTATTACATGGATATAAAGTCACTACCAACAGTGCTAGCTTAAAGCAGAAAGGCTCTCTTTGGATCTAGAAATTCAAAGCCGACACTTCAAAAACATCCCCAAACTAAAAGAATATCCTAAGGTGAATACAGGCAAGGGAAGAGGGCCTAAAGCAACAAAAGCATTGCCTTACCTTAAAAAGAGAAAAAGGAATTACCTCTGTGTATTTCTGTGATTACAAACAGCTTGACTTCTCCAAGCTGCAACAAACATTCCACCAGCTCAACAGCAGCCACAAACCTACTCAGAAGCAGACACTAAAACTTCCTACCACCTAGATTATCCAAGGAGATAGTTATGCAACCTCTGTTAATTATTCTACTACTGTTAAAAAAAAAAAAAAAAAAAAGAAAAAAAAAAGGGGGGGGCGGGGAGAAAGTGAACATTCCTATCCAGCACCAGATCTCTGAATGAATCAGTCTTTCTCGTTAAAGTCACCAAACTACTTATTTCTCGCTGCCACTTCAATATTTAACTGAAAATATTTGTTAATCAAAGCCACAGAAAAACACAACAGTACATAATACTGGTACAGTGACGTCAGTTTGAGGATGTGATTCATGTTTTCTGATGGTTCTCATTTTACTGTCAGAAGCCAAATTTTTTTTTAATGGGTTAAGCTTAATAACTGCATTTTCACAATTTCAATAAACGTTATGCCATGTTTAGCTATCTCTTCCTACCTTTGATAAAGTACAACGAGCTCTTGCACAAACAGACTGGAGATCTTCCTACCACACTGAGCATTTATTCACATGATACCACAAGCTGACTCAAGGAAACACTCTCAGTGTATGACTGAGAGGTGAAACACGATGTGACAGGATGCGGGAAAGGCCAGTAACTGTAGATAGAGCATTCCAGACTATTTTTTTTTCTTTTTAATTAAAGTTAAAACATCATAAAATGATTATTTCTGATCTTGGAGCTTTTATTTACACATAGCAGAACTCTTCAGATACTCAACCATTTTTCCTCTCTTGAGAGCATGCTGTTGACAAACTAACCGCACATTTCTCAGTCAGGGTAGGATTTTGCAAGGGTATTTCTATCTTAAGTTGCTAAAGTTCTTCCAAGTGACTCTGACAAATATTTGTTTACAAAATAATTCACTGAGCACTTCATTTCCTACTACAGATCTCTGCACCATGAGCAGGAAGAGGCAGCATCAGCTTGTCAGAGTGTGGACAGATTTCATTCAGGAAATGTGAAGGAAAATCCAGTTCTTCATCTCTAGCGGAGACAGCATGCAGGACATCTGTCCCTTCTGCAGAGGGGCAGAGCTTTGACAGACACCATACAGATCTTTCCACAAGACCACTCAGGGTACCAAGTAATTTTAAAATATCTTCATCTACAGTCAAAGTGTATAAAATACTGCTTGGCGTTGTACAGGATGAAATTTCAGCATTTATGTTATGTGTCATTATTTCCAAACATTCTCAATTCTACCATAAAAACTTATACTGGATTAAGTGCTGGCAAACAGTCGTTAGGAAAAAAAAAATCCTGTAAATCCGTTAGCTGGCAGGCTTTACATATTGGAGCTACAGAATCCAGGAAAACTTTTGGTAAGTACAAGCAGGAAGAAAAAGAGACAGAAGCCTATAAGCAGTATCTTAAAGAACACCATCAAAAAGTAAAAATAAAAATCTATTGATTTGACTATTTCTAAAATTATCATAGCACCAACCCCTTTTTTTTCCCCAATTAAATCACTGTATGTTTTTAAGGTTTCATTTCACATTTACAATTCATTGCATTTCTCTCCTTCTCCTTTATTCATTTGAGATTTATGGATAAAGAGGCATTACAGCAGTGTATTTTGGGAGGATGACTGGAAAGTTTGTAAGAATGTTTGGGCAGTGGAAATATGAGAACAGTCAAAGAAAGATGCTTAGAAATAAGACAGAGATTCCATCAGTTCAGACAGTGATGTCAGATCCTTATTACTTTTCCAAAACAAGCTACTTCAGATTCTCTCCTATCCCACTCACTATCGACAATCAGCTGTGAAGAAGCGCTTATAAAATGCTTTGGGTTTCCATACCTTCCAGATTTTCACCTTGCTCTTCTATAAAATTGAACAAGCATTATCTGACATGTCAAGATCAACGATACCTACGGGGAGGGGGGAATATGTGCCCTACACTGCAGAAGAGCAATCAAAACAAACCCCAAAAGTTACCCAGATTCCAAAATCCTCTGATCCCTGTACATATCATCTGTTAGCAAAACAGAGCCCTCTCACCACCTCCCAAAAAAACCCCAGTCAACTAACCAAAAAGAAACAAGAGAGAAGCATTAAGGAGCTGAAGGAAGAAAGACACATCTGACTCTGCTCCATCAGTTCACTTCTACAACAAATGTCCTGATAACCTGTCACGCAGACATCAATATATACAATTCTGAGGAAGGACAGCATTTAATACATTAAGAAAATTACTGCTACTGTCGCAACAAAGTTGAAAGTAAACTCTGATTTAGTTGAAAGTAGAAAAATAATAAAATAAACCCTATTTCATGTCTCTAGCTATCACTGCTGCCTTAAGATCTCAGCTCCAAGTCCTGTGGTGTCTAAGGCATCAACCACAGATAAGCAAGCAGACAAAAACAGCAACTGCAAAGACAGCCAATGACCCCTCCTTAAAGCTTTATATGAAAGGCCCTGGGAAGCCCTTCTCCCTCTAAATGCTGTAGCAAAAATAGCCTCCACACCCATGTAAGTACAAGGGAATAAGATGTATTAACCTAGGTAAAACACAATACATAATATTTAAACACAAAGCCACATTTATGAAAAGACAACTCTATAGTTTCAGCATGAAGTCAGGGGAAGAGAAATCAGATACAGGCACAATGGGACACAGGAAAAAAAAAAAAAAAAGATGGAAGGACCAATGTGAAGGGCCAGGTTCTTTTTAACTCTCAAAATTTAAAAGAATGTGAAAAAACAGAATCCAAAAAGCTAGAAACAGAAGGAGTCTATGAAAGAGTTTAAGGACTGCGTCATGCACTTCAAAACAGTTTAAGGTAATAGGAGGAAGAAATCTACTACCCCTCATAAAGAGAAAAAAACAAACAAAACTAAAACCAAACACCCACCCAAAACCCAAGTGTTGTCTTCCAGAGTATCTGCCAACAATGAAGCAATGGAGAAAGTCCACCTTACCTTCCAAATCTGCAAAACCACTACAGTTAAGGTGCCTTAGGAACTGTTAAAATTCGTCAAAGTTCCTAAGCATGATCTACGGAGAAAGGTTTTTAGGAAAGAAGCAGTAGCACATCAAAGTTTAGGATTCAGCAAAACAAGACTTTCTCCAAGTAGTGAGTACTTTAAAAACTGAATGAGGTAAAAATAGCTCAAGGAGGGTGCCAAGGATGGAATTACTAAGGCTGCTTTGTAGTGTGGGTGGAAGGAAAGGATCACAACTGCAGGCAAGGGGAAGCGAGAGACCATGAATCAGAGACCAGCAGAGGATACAGAAAAGTTTGAGTCTGGAGACTTCATAGAATAGATGGAGAAAGCAATAACTCTTCAGAAATGAAAGTTTGAGAACCTAGGGACAACATAGTGGTACATGTTTTTTGAGGAATTAAAAGTTTCTGAACTAAAAATCAAAAGGAGTCAAAGCCCAGATTTCTGTTATGGCTTGAATTTGTGATTTTACACAATCAAACTCCTGAAAATCATCAGAAATTCCACTCTGGAAAATTCAGCTACTACACAATCACCCCTCAAATAACTAATGCCTTGTTTGTCTTTCAAACTGAAGAACTAAAAAAGAAAAAAAAAACAAACCACCAAACCAAACCACACACACACACACACACAAAAATCCATCCATGCAAATAGTTTTTATGCTCTCAAAGCCAGAATGGTTTCATATTTAATTCTGCACAACATGCATTTTTAATGAAAAGAACAAAAGGTTTAAGTCCACAGCTACTACCGAAGAAAGATGTACGTCATTTTTGCCTGAAGGGGTTACAACTGAGCACAACGAGTTATAAACATTTGTTTTCTTAACTTTCTTACTAACAGACATTTTGGCTCCTTTATTTCTTTTACTAGATTGAAAGGCAAAACATTATTCCTCCCAAGTAAAAAATGCTTTCAGCATTTCTGTCACAAGAATAGTCAAACAACAGACACCTCAGTAGTAGATTAACTTCTACCTGCAGCATTACATCCAGTTGTTTAGTCAGTCTAGTTTGACAGTACAGAAGGGACTGCACTGGGTTTTACAAAAGAGCAATACAATGATACTTAAACACACGGCAAAATAATAAATGACAAATGCCAAGTTTGTCAAACTGTATTCTTCCCTCTTGTCCTTCTAATTCCCCTGGTACCTACACATGAAAAGCATCTGGGCAACAGTAACCCAGAGTTTGCACTGCTACCCTACTGATGGTCCCTTATCCTTGGACATTCTTATTTAACTCACTTTATTCAGCCCCCAGCACATCAAACTAGGAAAAAAAATAATGTCAAATTAGATGCAACATATAATGAAAAAAATCAATTTTTTGAAAATAACAGAAAAAGCAGTCCCTTCAGGCAACTTTGTCAATAATTGTATTATAGGGACAACTGAAATAGATGCTTATGCCTTACCCACAGCAAAACATTTAAAAGTTACCTGCTAAAAACTCATGTACAGAGCCTTAGTCTTTGGAAGAAAATCCACCTGAAGGTCTGACATGAAAGCCATGTAAAGTACCAAAATGAAAAATTAATTCCCAATGGGAAACCAAGGCCCATGAAAATAACAAGATTTTTAAAACAGTAAATCAATATTCAGGAATATTGAATTTAAAGGAAATCTTATTTTAAAGAAGAATATCCACATTTCTAATGCTGCTATTTTGAGACAGAGTGGTGGTGGTGTTTTTTTTAATTAAGACCATATCACTCCATAGGAGAGATATAGGACAAAGAACAAAATGTACCATTGTTGGTATTTGAGAAAAATTCAAGCTCATGACATTTCTAGCACAGAGCAATTATTTGCATTGTTTGGGGTGGAGGAGAGGTTGGTTTGCTTGCTTGTCTGTTTTTAAATGAGATTTATCTGTGTTTTCCAAACCAAGTAGCTATATTTCCAGAAGAGAAATAAAAGTCAAAGAAATGTGCAGAAAGGGTTTTTAAAATACGGATAAGAAAGTCCAGCTTGGGAGCTATTTCTTTAACGAAAACCTCTGTAACACTAAAGCTTCCAACAAAACTGATGCTTTCTCATGGAAGAAAGCTTATGCCTAGCTAAAAATATTCACGTGCTCTATTTTCTTTAACTGAAAATAGCAATCCCGACAACCCTAGTCTTGCATCTCAGTCGACATATATGCAAGCTCCCAAGGGACATATTTCATAGATAGATTAGGGATCCATCCTTCAACCACCCACAGCACTTTAATCATTTACAACCACCAAAAGACACACATAAATAAATGTACATGCCCCTTCTGAACTGGAAAACATTCTAGCAAATGAAAAACTAATCCAGGAATTCCCAATTCTGTAAAGATTCACATGGTATTCCACTTCTCATGCATAAAAAAACCCATTTCTTAAACTATGAAAAAAAATGCACTTTTATCTACTAGCCCATCACCATGCAGATTTCAAGCCAGAACACATCTACTGGAACTCCAGTTAATAAATGTTTAAGTTTAATTTCATACAAAGAGTTGCATTTTTCATTGTGGGACCTTACCTTAGGAAAGAATTCAGGTGAAACCTCAACTTTTTAGCTGCTTGTTACAGCTCAAAACAGCAGGGGTGGTTTTCCCCCTTGAACTCTCCATTGTTGCATGCTGCACAGTCAGAGTTTCCTCTTCATTGTGCTAACACTGGGCACGGCCACAGAACACTACAGGAGCCTAGGAGCCAACATCTTGGCTTCTTGTCATCCTCTAACACCTTGACGTCAGCTCTGAGTTTTAAAGTAGTATATAGTGACAGCAAATACTCATAGTAAAGAGCAACTCCTTCTCCAACAGCAGAGCGCTGTGTGAACTTAAATCAGAGCAGCAGGTCAGCTGTGGGGGAAGCAAGAGCCAGGTGCAAAGCACACCACAATCAGATCTGTTTTAACTTGCAAGCAGCCATAAAAGAGAACACCCAGCATTCCTTGTACCCGCTACATTAACAGAGCAACTGATCATATTGACTTGTTAATTGCTAGAAAAACAAAAATATTTAGTTGAGCAGTGTAACATTGTTGCAACTCAAATGACTGGTGGATAACTTGGCATCTGCTGCCCCCAGCATACACAAAATTACAAGAGCCATAGCTAGAAACAACAGCAGTCAAGCTAGAAGAAACTTTCTTCCAAGCTACAGTCAAGGAAATCAGAAGCAGTACAGGACTTCATGAAGGGAGAGCTATTTAGATGTTTGTTTGGGTTTGGTTTTTTTTTTTTTTTGGGGGGGTGGTGGTGGTGGGGTTTTGGGTTTTTTTTTTTGTTACGCCAGATTACAGGAGAAACCATTTATTTGTGACCAAAATATCCCTAGTGAGTTAATTTATTTGTCAAAGGACAGGAATCCTGTCAAAATCTTCAGTTTCCTCTGGAATCTAAGCTTCTAGTCCTCTACAATGGGCTCTTTTCTTCTTCCACCCAACACAGATGCACCTACTCAACACAAACGCTGATCTTCAGGTTTACATAAGCACTGTAGTCTCCTTTAAAGTTCACAAAAAAAAAAAAAAACCAAAACAAACAAAAAAAACAAACAAAAAAACCCTCTAGTAACAACACAAAGAGCCTGTCCTAAGACAACACCAAAACCCACCTTCCAGTCTCAAGCACTTCTTCCCCCCCACATGCCTCTGATACCTCACCAACTAGCTCTCACTTTTGCTTTTCACAAAATATCATCAGACTTGGACAAAGCTTTGAAATAACTCTGCTGATTTCTCTATTTGTGTATTACCCTCCCACACATTTTTTCACCCTAGTATCCACATTCCTCAACCCCCTGATGTTTCCTTGATCTCATTCCCACAGCAACACGCTCCAACAGTGAACATTACCACTGACTACTCCATAGGCACACAGCTATGACTTCAGACTTGACAAAATTTGAGTAATCAGACCAGTTTTTAAACTCAACATTCAGTTCATGGCACCTCTGTGTCATGTAACTGTTTGACGTTGCCTTGGTTAAGGCAGATACATTAAGAAGAACAACATAATCACCTCAAAGTATTACATATATGTTCAGAACTCAGCTGGCAAATTACCCCCCTGGAATTATTAGCATTCAAGTGGCTCTTGATGGGCATCCACCCATGAAGTGGCTAACTCCCCTTTTCAAACATGCAGCAAACTCTGGTCACAAATACTCAAAGTTCTTTCCATTTTGTTATTGCTCAGTTAGTTGATCTTCATCAGGGTCATGGGGCTGAGAAAAAATGAGCAAATTATTTATCCTGAATTCCTCAGTCTAAGAGATAAAGCACATCTAAGTTTAGACTACTTGTTAGACCCATCCCAGCCTGACTTCTGATCCTAGATAGTGCTAACCACAAGCACAAAAGGTCTTGCATTTGTTCATAAATAAGTGTATACAATAACATAGTATACAGAGCAGTAGCAACAGCTAATTCATTGCAAGGTAAAAAGACGTAGTTTTAGCCCTGACCTAAATTTCACCAAACTGAGCAAATTCAGACACACACACACCCAGTCTGCTCCTGTGGCTTGGCAATACAATGCCTGGTTTGAAGTTATTCCTACACCTTCTGTCCCATCCCACACTCCAGGACAGGGAGGACTTTCACTTTTACTTGAACAAACCTGTGGCTAACGTTGTGAACTTGCTCATCCAACAACGTGAAAAAGAGAGCTCACCTCAATATTCTAAGCTTGATACTTCTTAACACAGCCACAGCTGATGTCTTCAGAGATCCATATTCTGATGGAAATAATTTGATAAAAACTCAACAGTTACAGACACAAGAGAAAAGATAAATTTATTTTCTTTCTGAAAACATCTCTCAATTCCTGAGACAGCCCTAACCATGGAAAAAAAGACTTCTCTCCTGATCTTATTAAACTTTTCACATACATTCACTGGGCCAAGCAACCAGGGAACAGGAGCAGGAAAACACACAAGGAGTGTTTCTCACAGTAAGCTAACAACCAAAGCTCAGTTGGGCTCTGCCCCCTCCCCACCCCAACCACCTTGATCTTCAGCCCCTTGAGACCAGCTGTATCTCCTAAGCAAGATTTCATCAGACACAAAAAGAAAATGACAAAACAAAGGGATTTTGCTTAGGTAAAGCAGGCCAGAAGCCGTTATTCTGAAAGCAAGCATACAGCTTTAAATGTGATTTAAAGGAACAAATGAAATAATGTAAAATTATCAGGAACTGATTAGAGTTGAATTAAAAGCAAACCTCAATGTGCATTCTAATATTTCAAAGGAAACCAACTGTCCATTTACTGAAATCCATATCTGCTCCAATATTTTAACAGCATATTAATTTACAATGCAGCTGTTCATCATAAAAGCCTGTATCACATAGTGAAATCTACTCGATAAAGTAAAAATTTTTTACTCCAGGGTACATGATTGCTATCCAGCAACAGCAGGAAAACTGTATTCAAAAGGTAGGATACCAACCACAGCCATTATTTTTTTTAAAGTATTAAACCACACATTTTCCTATCATCCTGTAATGCAGCCAATACATAAAGCCAATTCAGCTCTGTGACGAACAGGAGCAGACTGTGTCAACTGGCCTAGCAGGAGCACAGAATTATGAGTGCTGCCCAGACTCAGGGCAAGATAGATGAGCTATAAAATGCCTAAAAGTAGGTCCAGCCAAGTTTCTTCTGCTACCAGAAGAAACTATGTGGGATGTCCAGCCAGTTACTGGGCACACCTCCTATTCACTATATTCCACAAAAATTCCAGTTAGTTACTGGGCACACCTTCTATTCACCCTATTAAAAAAAAAAATATCCAGCGGAGACTGTTTTTAATAAATCTTTACTGATTTACCTTGTTTGTACAGTGCAAATCGCACTGGCATATTTTTCCCCAAATCCAAGTAAACATTTTTATCCACACCCAGTTTTAATAAACAATTTTTCAATAGGACAGCATAATTCTGCATGCAAAAAAAATTGTCTTTCACATATAATTACAGGATCCTTTCCCAAAGCTTGTCGCCATAGAACTGATAACAAAATTCTACATTGAAGAGCCACCGATTATTAGGTTATATAGAAGTTCCAAGGCTAAATAAACATCAATGCTTGAAAACTCACAAAACACCTTTAACGCCTCTGGCCTTCTTGGCAGTTAGCATAAATAGACTTTTAAGCTGTGAAGAGTTATCAGTAATTACACCACATATCTTCACACTGTGATTTAAGAACACATTCACTGGTAAACAGCTTTCAGCTGTGGATTAACAGCATTCTCCACCTGGCTAGACAAGTTAAGAGATGTAACACACTGTCACATCATTTGGTAATACATTTAAAGAAAATTGCTATTTCAACTGAAATTCTTCTCAGATTGCACAATTTTTCCTATGTCTCAGGGAGAGAATTACAGTACTGCTTACTCTTCAAAAACATATCTGTGGATCATTTTCAGTAAACTGGGAGTTGCCGTTTTTGCTGGTATATCCAGATTTTTTTCCTCAGATCCAGCGTTTCGATGAGCAAATGAGCCTATCTTCAGGAAATAATTAAGACTGCCAATAAAGAACTCCTGTTGTAACAAGAAAGGAATGGTAAACTGATTTCCTAAGTACCAAATTACATAGGAACAGATGATAAAAGGCCTGAAAATATATCTGCAGGATTATGCAAAGGAGAACTGCTGTTAGCTACGTGTTTTTTAGAACAGAGACATGAATGCTGACAGATGCTTGAAGTCACATTAAGGGAACAAACTAT
Organism: Falco punctatus; assembly: GCF_963210335.1. NCBI lineage: Eukaryota > Metazoa > Chordata > Aves > Falconiformes > Falconidae > Falco > Falco punctatus. Next base: position 23,162,868 of record NC_137588.1, on the reverse strand, counting down.
TTTTCCTGACTTAGTAAGTCAAGCAGCAGCCAAAATCCAGCGTAACCAACAGCTTCATGGCAAGCAACAGGCCTAGAGAAACTGTCAGAACAACCAAAATCTTAATTGTGCTTTTGTGCTTGTTTTCACGTCCCTGCCCACAAGTAAAACTGCGGACTTCCAAAACGTGCTGTTTTAGCCATTCAGTCAATATCCACTTTATTTCTCAATGGCCATACGTGAATGTGGCACTTCCACAAGGCCCTACGTGAATAAATCCCACTCCTCCATGAGCCTTCCACATTCTCTACAGCCACAGCTCCCATCCGAACTGATCGCTACTGCAAACACCACAGGGACCTGACCCACCACCAGGTGCACCCGCCTGCCCTGCAGTCACTTGGTCAGAAATCCAATTAATACTTTTGCATATAATATAGAAGCTTCCAAAAAGTCTTGGTGTTAAAGAAATACAGTCACCATGTATTTTGCCCCTTCTATTTACAGGTAACTCCAGAAATCATCAGTATTTTGAATCCCTCAAGTTGCTTCTGAAGTTACTGAGTGGATTAATTTTCTTCACACATACTTGACTGCTTCGTGGGAAGCCACCCTCCTCCTCCTGGTCCGGAAAAGGGGGCTGGTTAGATACAAAAACACGTTCTTTGAAGTTACATTTTCTGACAGATTATAAGCAACTCCTCAGAGGAGCCTAACATTTAAAAGCAAACAAAACAACCCTTTTACTTTTCCTAACAGATACTGCTTGTTTATTCCACGCACGCCCCCCGCGCAGGCAGCTGCCCGAGCAGCACAGCATCCCGCTCCCCCGGGGCCGCCGCCAGCACTCGCACACCTTGCGGAGGGCCCGGCGGGCGCGTCCGGCACACACGGACACGGCGGGGCACGGCGCTAGCGGCTGCTGGCGAACCGCAGCCCGGCAGAGGCCCCGGACGGCGGCGCCGGCGGGCGGGTCGCGGCTCGTCCCTGCGGAAATGCCCGCGGCCAGGGGCCAGCCCGATGCTGCCGCCCGCAGCCGCACACGCCGCTGCTCACCCGAGCACCGCCGAGGAGGGCGCCGGAGACTCGGCGGGCGCGTCCCGCGGCCTCGTCCCGCCGGAGAGCCCGTTCCCGGCCAGGGGAGCCAGCCGACGTGCCGTCGAGGCGCGGGGCGGCGCTCTGCCTGTCTGCGCCCGCCTCTCCGGCAGCCGTTTAACGGTCGCGCTGCTCCACCTGCCTCCGCTCCCGGCGCCGCCGCCTGGCTCCCGCCGCCGGGGCAGGGGCACGCACGCACTGGCCCCGCCGCGCCGGGCGGCCGCCGAACGCCCCGGGCCGCCGCCCCGACGCCGCGCTCCCGGCCGGCCGCGCCTCCGCGCCCCGAGCTGCCCCTCGCACCTCACCTCACCCGACCCCCGCGCTCCCGGCCTGCCCGCGCCCCCCGCCGGCTGCCCCTGCGGAGCCGGGGGGCGCCGGGCCCCCACCCTGCGGCGAGCTGCGCTTACCCTGCGGGCGGCGGGGCAGCCGCCTGCAGAGCGCGGCCGTCCATGCCGGCGGCTGAGCGAGCGCAGGTCGGCTCCCGGGGCAGGGCGGGCGCAGCCGCTGGGATCCGCCCGCACAGCGCCTCGGCTCCCCGCCTCACCTGCTCGGGGCGGGCTGAGGGAGACGGCCCCGCTCCACCGCCCCCGGCGCCGCCTCGCCCCCGAGCCCGGGCATGCCCCGCTGCTCACGGCGCGGCCCTGGGGCGCCTTCCCGGGGGGGCGGCCGCGCACGGGGCCCCGCTGAGCTGCCTGCGCCGGGGCGGCCGCTCGCCAAGCCGCACCTTGGGCGGAGGGGGAAAAACCCAAAAGAAAAAAAAAACAACACCAAAGAAAACCAAAAAACCACCAAAACTTCGTGGCGAGAAACTTGAAACGCGGAACCTTCCCCGCTGCGGCACCCGCGGAGGAACAGAGACTCCCTGTTCCCGTCCCAGCCCCGCCCGCCCACCCGCCTCCACACACCGGCTCCCCCTCCAGCGGCCGCCCGGCCCGTGCGGAGACTCCGCTCGGCCCCGGCCGCGGGCTGTCAGCGGCCAGCGGGGGCAGGGCCGCTCCTCCCGGCTGGAATTTTCCTCTCCCCGAGCGAAGCGTCTCGGCGGCCGCCACGGGCTCGGCCCTTCCCCATTCCAGCCACCAGGGCGCGGGCCGAAATCCCCGCAGGTGGGGAGAGCCGGCCGGGGCGGCCAGACCCCGCGGTGTGATCCAGCGCCCTCAGGAAAAAAGCGCAGCCACCAAGCCGGGTCACCCTGTCCCTGTCGTCGAGCGCGCCGGGGACTTGTCCCGGGTGTGTGTCTTGCGCTGCCCAGAGAACCATTTTCTCTGTATCATCACCCTGACCAGAACATGTTGGAAACAGCTATGGTGATTTGAACATTAATGAAGCTACTGAATCAGCCCCCCGGGCTCGCCCCCCGCCCCGGCCGCAGGGACCAGCGCTGCGCCCCGCAGGTGCCTGCGGCGGCCGGGCTGGCTGCGGCGGCTGAGGCACAGCGTGACCTGCCCACGCCACGGGTGACTAACTACCGTGCTAGGAGCGGTGTCAGCTGGATCTTCAGTTTGCTCTCGGAGCGTGACGGCACTTCAGTCTGTTCTGCGTGACAAGCTGCCCCTTCCCAGCGTCCGCGCTCCTCAGCCGTGCCAGCACGGAGCGCCCTGCCCATGGGGCCGGGGGATGGCACTGCACAGCCAAACAGCTCCTTATGCAGGTGGTGCTTTGGCCAGTGCTTAACAGAAGTGGAAAAACAGCCAATGACAAAGCATTTATACCTTTTTTTTTAAATAGGAAAAGAGTAGAACATTGCATTCTAGTATAAATGTCCTTGCCCTGACTAGTTCTGACATCGCACATCTGAAAAAAATATTATAATTGACCATTCTATGTTAATACGATTCATAATATGAACATTGTTTAGAATATTACTGTACACGGTATAATACAGATACTGTACGTCAATAACATTTTGCTTCTCCCTGTACACCCTTCTCATTTGTACTGTGCTTCTTTAATATTTTCTTCTGCTTTTATTTTCTGCTTCTTCAATAGAGATTGAATAACCCTGAAGCTGCCTGTTTTGACAGACCCTAGTGGTGGTTCACACCCTGAATAACCACATGCCATTATCAGGCACACCCCACTAATCTGTGTATGTTTCTTAGACAAAAAATTAATCACTGATGAGTCAGATGGATTTCCCATGGTCCGGTTTTCAAAGAGATGGTGTTCAACAAATTGATCAGTAAGAAGAATCTCAAGAGCAATCCTACTGAAGACTTTACGTAAAGCTCTGACCTGTTTTCTCTTTTGACAGTCCACTTCTGTTGTCATGCTCTTCAAATTGTTTGGCCACTTCCCAGGTGAGGATGAAGGTTAACAAATTCCTTTGTGTACTGGCTATTCCGGCACTCAGGGTTGGGTAACTTTCTGCTTTCAGTGTGTAGCCTCGGTTTAAGTACAAAAGAACTTCATGTTTCCAACCAGATACTTCTTGGGGAAAACCATTAGGTGACTGCATCTTCTAAAATGTAATGAAACTCCAATGTAGGAAAGGCATGAGATGATTCAACTATAGCTGAATCTATAGAAGACCATTGTAGCTGATTGTATATTAGAATAATTACAGCTGGTAATTGTTGCTGCAATGTCATCCGTTCTAATAAACATTACTGGACCTCCATAAGGAACTGTTGTAGCATTCTCTTTAAAATCTCATTTGAAAACCATTGTATGGTATCGTCTAATTCTTTTGGCAAGTACTAATGCCAAGAAGATTGCGATCTATTGAATAGCTCACATGGGCTAATAATAGAAATTCAGCAATGCCAGGGAAAAAAAGTGACATCAGGAAAATAAGCTAAAATAATTGTCAGTGGTGGTGATCTCTGACAGGGACTGGGGAATTGTTTCAAAAAGCAGTTCACTAAATAATGCCAGTCTCACTTAAAGAGGGGGGAGGTTATGCTTACCTCCTCACTCTACCACTTCTCTTATCCAAATCTTCATTGATAACTAAGCAGATCTGAAATACTGATCACTAGAAACACTGTAGACTCTAAACTTGAGTGCCTGAAGGCCATGTTCTGCAGTGACAGTTTTATGACGACTAGCCTTAAAATAGTTGGGTTTACAAGATTCTGGAGATACCATTTGTCCTAGGGATCTCAGTTTCTAAAAACAAATTCTAGATTCCTATGGCACTTTGCTTTTTCATAATAGAAAATCAGTTCTGCGTTAGAGTTTCAAAAGTTGTTGACGGAGTCAACTGCTCTTTTTTTATTATTCTATTTTTATAAAGTTCCCAACTTTGTCCTGACCTCAAAATGTTGCTCATATCAAGCAAACAACTCACACACACAAAAAACAGATCGCTGCAGCAGAGAAAACCAAGTGGGCTATTAACACTCTTTGTCTCTCTCCCATTGAACAGTGGAAAGAAAAAACATTTAAAGAAAAGTTCCTTAGCTTTTTCAAGCTGATCTGTGAAGATAGCATTGTAGCAGTTAATGAAGTGGCAGGTTATTAATTGCACACACAGTTGCAATAATGTCATCCTTTGTCTATGGTTTGAGGTAAAACAATCGTTTATCTGGAGGCATTAATCTGTGTGACAAGTCCCCACCCCCTGCGCTCAGTGAAAGTACTTGGTGCCATTGTATATTCAGTATAAATGTTTGTAGATTAATACCCAGTTCTCATTACTGTTAGCATAACCTTCAAGTTCTGCTTGTAGTGAGAACTGTTAACTATTTAAACTGCTATTTAAAGAACGTCTAACCTGGAGTTCCAGACAACTTACTAACTATGGGTTTTTCATACAAGTTAAATTACTAAAAACAAAGTCCTGACTGTTCTGAAAAAGCAGTAATATCCCATGGCGTTTTTCGTAACAGTCAGGAGTTGTCCTACATGGCTTTGGGAAAATCTCCATGCCTCCACCCATAGTGCTGGTGGTTGCTTTCCTCTGTTCGAGGTTGCCAGAAATGTGGAATACAAGTATTTTGAGATGAAAGATGCTGCAGAAATGTAATGGACTGTATATGATTTTCAAACAGCTATGCCCAATATTGCCTGTGGTGAAAGCTATTATAAGGGTTAAACATGCCACAGGAGTCTTACAATATTTTTCACTGTTGTAAAGGTCTGTTTGCAAGGTCTTTCTTTTTAAATTTATTCATATATAATAGCGTATTAATGGCACTTTGTGATTTAAGCATGTAAGCTGAATGCTCTCTTAATGTAGTTTTGTACATAGAAAATCATACTGTATCACACAGTTGTTGTTTTGAATAATATTGTACAAAGTAGGTGTGAAATAGAATATGGAATTGAAAGGTGTTTTCCTTGTTAAATTCATTTTATGATGCATAATTAAAATATTAGAAAGCTGTTTTATTCTGTCAGTATAGCAGACATCATAAAAATCAGGTTTTTACCCTTACAGCATAAAGATAACACAAGGAATTATTACATGACTCTTGCTTTTGTTTAAATGAAAACTAAATCTGCATGTATTTTTTTTCTACAGAGCAGGCGATCAGCTTGCACTGCATCTTGTTGAACCATTGCCTTTCCTGTGTTTGCATTCCAGCATATGGGTGAGGTTTTGGGAAGCATGCACACACATGCATATAGCCACTGAAAGGATTGCTGTAGGCACAGGGACAGGGTTTTGTGCCCATCTGAACTGTGCACTTAACTGAAGAACACTAGAACACTATACCCCTGCACCTGGCACCGTGAAGCCGCACCTTGAATCTTCTATCCAGTTTTGGGCTTTGCACTTCAAAAGGGACATGGAGGTGCTGGAGCGTGTCCAGAGACGGGCAGCAAAACTGGTGAAGGGTTTAGAGTGCAAGTCTTCTGGGAACTGGCTGAGGGAACTGGGGCTGTTTAGCCTGGAGAAAAGGAGGGTCAGGGGGTGCTTATCATTCTCTACAATTACCTGAAAGGAGATTGTAGCAAGGTGGGTGTCAGTCTCTTCTCCCAGATAAGAAACGATAGAACAAGAGGAAATGGCCTCAGGTTGTGCCAGGGGAGGTTTAGATTGAATGTTTGGAAAAATTTCTTCACTGAAAGGGTGGTCAAGCATTGGAACAGGCTGCCCAGGGAAGTGGTGGAGTCACCATCCCTGGAGGTGTTTAAAAGACATGTAGATGCAGCGCTTAGGGACATGGTTTAGTGGTGGACTTGGCAGTTCTGGGTTAATGGTTATACTTGATGACCTTAAAGGTCTTTTCCAATGTAAACAATTCTACGATTCTATGATCTCATCTATAAATACACAAGAGGAATATTAAACATTTTGTTAGCATCTATTTTCTAAGGACCTCAGGGAGCATTTCTAAACAGTAAAATGTTACCACTATAAAGAAGTTAAAATTATTTTTTTTCTTATGTTAGGTAAGATGAATACATGGAGATTACACGACTTGCTAAAATTACAGCTAGCTGACAGCCCGACTGGGATAGCACTACTTTGTATCACAACCAGCTGTATTCTCTACTGTCATCAGCAGGTGATCTTAAAGAAAATTAGATTACAGTAACAAAAGGCATCTGCCTGGGTGGATGCTATGTTTTCAAGTACATGGAAAATTATAAAACTGGTTTTAAAATGAGTAGGCTCAAAATTTGCATCAGAGATTTACCAAGTAGGGTGCTGATACGTGGATTTGATAAACATCCAAGCATGAAGACATCCTATACATTATGTTGATGGAATTATATTAAGTTTATGGTAGAGCTAGTGATATATTTCTTTTGAGTAGAGTAGAATAGTTCAGTTGGGAGGGACCTACAATGATCACCTAGTCCAACTGCCTGACCACTTGGACTAATTGATTGTTGAAGTGCAATGGAACATAAAAGAATGATTTATCTCCTTTTACACAAAGAACAAGTAGAAAATAGTCCAAGTTAGGACTGCCCTATCTATGTTTCCCAAAGCAATATTAAAATTACCCTACAGCTGGGTTTGTACTGTTGTACTGCTTTGCAACGGAGTCCAATTACAATAATTAAAGTGTCACAGACTGTGCTAATATAAACAGGATTACATCGATAGTACCATTTAGCATTTGTGTTTAATGTTATAGTTTATTAATTTATATGTAGGTAATATCTATGCTGGCCATCCACACAAAGACGGGTTTCACCCTGAGAAGGAGACAGATCACGTTATGCTAAATTGTAAAGAATGCAGTTATCTGTTTAATGCTTTGGCCTGACAGATGAACTAAATGAGACTACACCCTATACTGTCAGATACAGGACTAAGTCATTTTTGCCTTGTCTAGAGGGTTTTCCCAATACTTACTACCACATATAACAATAAATGCAAGATCAGATCCAATTATTTTTTTCCTTTTATTAATACTGTCCCAAATATATTTTGTTCCTAATGTGTACATTACAGGCATTTACTTTCCTAGAGATACATTGTCCTTTTAGGTCGTATTTAAGATCAGCATGATACCATGCTGAATTCTTATTGCTACCATTATGTTTTTGCACTGCTAGTGTTTTATTTTTGCCTTTAGATCATCAAGGTGAACGTTTTGCCACATTACATGTCATGATTTGTAAGTTATTTTGTTTGTTGAACCGTATTTTCAGGAATGCATTAAATAACAATTAGTGAGGTATTCATGTAGAATAACTTTGCACTTGAGTAACATTAGGAAGATTCAGATGATGCAGAGTAGTGAGTGATTTAAGATACAGACTCACATATCCCCGAAGTACCCTGTCACACTGTTAATTATTTGTTAAAACAACTTTGTATAATGATTTCAAATCATGTAAACCACAGCAGTTGCAATGAAGGACAGATAAGAATGAATCTAAATGTTTATTTTACCTAGGGTTTAGAAGAAACTGCAAGTTCACTAAATTGCTATCATGCGATAAATTTACAAATTATGAATGTTCATATATAACTAGGAATGTATGCTGTGCAAAAAATCCTTAACACTGAAGTCTGTAAAGTCTAAAGATTAAAAAAAATATTTATGATGGAAAACACCTTTATGATGCAAAACACCTTTGGACAAAAATACATTCATAATATTTGTTCAAGTCATTAGTAATGCATTAGCTTAAGTCTTACTGTATCATACAATAATACAAAAAGAAACATAATCTCCTTTTCCTATTAGAAAAATACTTAGATCCGAAAAAGATTTGAGAATTTCTTCAACAGAGATACAGAAAATGTGGCAATAGCTAAGCTATCAGTAGAGGAGTTATCTTAGGTCCTGAAAGCTATATTGCTATGGTTGTACTGTATCATGAAAGCAAGACATATTAGCCCAGAATAACTTTATGCTGCACATATTTGTATCTCTTGTTATTTTAGCTAGCTCACTCAGAACTAGCCTGGGTAACTTTACAGGGCTCATGTTTTCTGGACATCCTCTGAGACACTACATGCATTTAGGTGGAATCTAGTGCCATATATTAAGATGCTTTTGAAGCACGGAGAGGGAGTTAAGCATTTAACTTGAATGTTATGAACAGCATGCTCTGATTAGACAACTGAATAAATGGGGAGGAGAGAAGGAAGAGGCACTCCTCCCCTGGAATGCTAACAAAAAAGGGACGCTGATCAGCGTGCAGCATGCTTATTCAGGTATGCTCTAGGGACCTACTGCTGGAATGAACCCCACAAGAGAGCTCCAAAGGGAAGTATTTATCATGTCTGTTTTAAACACAACATGGAGATGTTCAGTACAGATAAATCCAGGATAATTCTGCTCACATACACTGAATTCTAGGGACCTGGAGAAATCTATTTGTTAAAAAAAGGATTAACCCACCTTCAAATGGTGGCAGTTTCAAGAATATAACACTGCACCAAGTTCTATTTAAGTCACACATGCTGCTTCATAGATCCAGAAATTATTAGTACTCCAAGATTTTAGAAAGCTGGAAATTTTTTTTCTGATAAACATTTGAATAAAAGTCATGAACAGATACTTACATAAAAGTTTCAGTCTCAGTACCCAGCAGAGTTTACCAACTGTGATAATTCCCATAACCTTTTCAAACACATTGTCCACTTATATCACTTATCGCTGTAATTCTGAGCAAGAATGAACAGGGACAGGAGCTCAAGGCTGTATGTTGCAGCTGAATGTGGCCTTATATCTAGTATTTGCCTCATCAGGGGGAGATGAAGCATTGATTGCAGAAATTCTTTGAGGCCTTCAGTTGAAAATCATTACTGATCTGAGCTTGAGAGTTTGCATAAATAATTTCAAGTCATTTTAAAGCCCAGCTTTGACTCTTTGACTCTTTCTTTTCTGCAGTTTGCCAGTGTCTCCTTACAGAATTACCTTGTTAGTGAGCATCTGTATGTTCTCAACACAGCTTGTGCAGACATGTCAAAGACAGTTTGAAACTAGCAGCTGTGTGAAGCTCAGCATGGGCTAACAACTCATTTTCAAAGCCAGGTTTCCTGGAGAATATGGAATAGAAATTCTTTATCTCTTTGGCTATACTTAGCAGCAGTACACAGGACAGGACAGCTCAAGGGTAGTAGAAGTATATTCTGTGGTGTGTATGCACCAGTATATATTTCACTGTATCACCCTGTAAACAAAAAATGGTAATTAAGCATCAAAGTAGTCTCACACATAAGAATAAGCCCACGGCAACAAGGACTGAGAAAGCTGTCTAGCCTTTGTGTGTGTCGTACAAAAACGTAACTTGTATGTGTAACTATTTGCTATTGATTTACCAAGCTGCAGTGTATACGTTCAGCATCTTGAAATGCTTCTAATTTAAGCAGTGAAGTTGTAGCTTAATTTTAATTTTATTTAAGAAATGTATGGAGCATTTTCTACCACTACTTTTACCTTTTTTTTGATTAAGGGGTTGTGTCTATACAACATAGGAAGCACTCTTCCTGCCATCAGAGCTGCTATTATTTCATTCTTCCTTCCCTTCAAACTGCTATGCTAAAGTCACTGCTTACTATCCACTGAGTATGGCATGGCTTGGAAAATTTAATTCCAGTCTTGATGCAGTCAGGTGAGAAAAAAAAGGCTTAACAATCTGGTCTGGTTTTGTTCTGTTTACTATGGCATAAAACCAAGTATAATGATGCTTAGAATTCTCACATGCTAATTACTATGTATACATGCAGCAGTTTGCATTGCTTTTTACTGTACATTAGCATCTATTAATTCACTCTAGTTAAGTACTGTGTACTAACCAGAGACAAAGGTTGCATGAAATTGTCCAGCTATTTTAATTTTTAAAAAGTGAAAAACAAAACAACCTCAGCCAGAGCTTTAAATGTTCCTTATGGAACCAGCAAACTGAAATGCCCTTAGCTCAACAAATTTGACTTGGGCATTAGACCAGATTTGGAAGACTATGCAATATTTTATGCATAGCAGTACAACTGCACAATTAAAAGATCTGAAGATTCACTTTTCCTTTGAAAACAAAAACCCAACTAAATACAGCAAAAAGATTTTGAATGCATCAGCCACTCCCACTCCATGACCAATGTGTAGCTGTAGCATCACACATTTATGCCAGGAGATATGAAATTGCCATTGTCACTCTATACTGGACCTGTAGGCCACTCAGCTGCTATAACAGCACTACAGCTGTTTCTGACTTTGTGGAATGGTGCCAATGTTTTTCCCAGAAATAAAGGTTAGAAAATGCAAAGAGCACCAGTTTTATCTCCCCTATCTCTTCCTGGAGAAGACTGGGCAAGAAAATGGGAAAGAAATCTATCAGGAGTTATTAAATACAAAGCACCATCCCTGGATCAGGAAGTTCCTGAACCACAGATTGCCTGATGATAGGAATATTTATGGAAGTATATATGCTTTCCTGCTTTCCCTTCATTTATAGCATTCCCTCAACATCCATATTCGGACATTGTTCGAGACAGGATACCAGGCCTAGATAAGACAGTCTGACACAGGGGGGCCATCCTTGTGTTTTGAGATTCTTTGGATATGTTTGGAAGTCTGACTTTAAAAGAGAAAAGCCTCATTTTTTAATAAAGGTAAAGGAGTGCTATGGATGTCTGTGGTTTCTTTGAACCTACTGTAATTATAATTTCAAGATTTTGCCTTCAGTCTCATTTTTTACATTATAATGCACCACGCCTTTCAAGCATTAGGCATTCAAAGAGCTGGTAAAGGCAGTTTGGTGGTGTTAGAAGGTAAATTACAGCTTTGCTGAATGGCTTGCTTGGGTATTGACTTTAGAAGCTCTGTGTAAAGTGGTGATGCTGAATGGCCTTATTAACAACTCTGAGGCCAGCATGTGTGAAAGTGACAGCACTGGGATAAGGAGATGTTTTATCTCTCCTAGCAGTGTATGAAATGCTTATTGACCTGGTTGAACCTTGAAAGTCAGCCCATTATAGTCAAATACAAGTTCTTGGGCTTCATTCCAGGCTAAGATTCACAAAGATATGCTAATTAAATGCATCAGATCCTATTTAGACCAAACAGTTAAAAAAAGATTGAAACAAGGTTGAGCTGCCCAGATGCAGAAGCAGGAGAAAATAAGGAGAAATAAAGAGTCACCCTGAATGGTTTGTATTTTACTACTTAGGAAACTGCATTTGAGAAATAAGCAGCTGTAGATTCTGGTCAATATTATCGGTTTGGGTTGAGTTACATAAGCATTTCCCTAGCGAGCCAACTCTTGTCTCAAATTTACAGACAGAACCCTGCTGCATAACCCGTTTTAAGTATTTAAAGATGCACCTTAGAAAATTCTTGGCCCAAGGGCAGAAAATTTTTGAAACATTTAAAGTGAATGAAAAAAACACCAGGGAGATAAAGCTGCACAGTGGCTCAGGAGATAGATTCCTGTGAGGGCAGAAGGAAATTGTTTTTAAACATGGACTGTGATTATCAGTGTTAGAAGGAAACATGACATTTTTCAGCATAAAATATGAAGACTGAGATAAAAGGAAAAGAACCAAGAGGTAAAAATGTCTCCAAGGCCAGACTACATGGTTAAGGAACATGAAGGTACAGGAACAGAGCCATGGCGCAAGTAAAAAATCATGTTCTTAGGCTTGACAGCTGGTTAACGTTGCATACTGAGGCTTTAATCCCCAAGTCACTCTATCCTCTCTAGATCAGAGTGACTATTAAGCTAAACTGCCTTTTTTAAATTTTTTTAATTTTTTTTTTACTTTTTCTAGCCACCTTTTCCCACTTCACATACCACTGATGAAAAAAAAATGTGGAGTGCTTGAAGAAAGTGCAGTATGAATTTTGCCACCCCTTTCATCCTTAATCAAAAGTGAGAGAGTTCAGTGCTGGTACCCTTCAAGGTCTGCGCTGTTACAAAATGAATTTGTAGCTGTAACAATAAGTAAATTCTGGTTCATAAAGATTTAAACCACTGATAGGTAGCCTGAATACATCTTTATTCTGTTAATATGCTGCATCTGAATTGCAAATCAGACCAAATACATGTTCTGTTGAAAGCAAAGTAAACAATAGAAGTGAATCTGTTGTAGTCTAAGAGCCAAGGAGTCACAGAAACATCTCTTGTTTCTCCAGTGAAATGTAACAGAAATTGCTCTCTACAAAGAAGAGAACCTATTCTACTGATTCACCAATGCAGAACACACAGACACCATGGATGAACTCCAACCTACTGGCTTCAAGGACAGGATCCTTTGTGATTCTTAGGGGTGCAAATTTAAATGATGTTTCAAGGTTCAAGATAAGTGTTTTCTAGCTTTTCTTTTTTCGTACATTCAGGCTAAGAAGTGTAACTTTTCAAAGGTCACAGATATTTAATTCCCCTTTTCACTTTAAATTAGTTCATAAAGGCAGGCAAAAGACAGGACTTAGATAGAGATCATTTATATGGGGCATTACAAGGACAGGGAAATTGTCTTAAATTATTTTAAATGTACATGGAAGCTTTTCCATTTTTTTCTTTTCATCCCTAATACATTTTATTATTGTGGACAACATGTATCTTTATGACATAACACTGTCTCATACATATATTTTTTATTATGAAGACTTCTAGTCTTTGTTCTACTTACAGCAGTTTTGTTATGCATAGTTTATGACTGAGACTTTAATCAGAAGCCTGTTCACCTGCACGATGCAAACAGCTGGAAACTACTGTCCTGTCTTCTGAGTAAATCGGTACCAGGATTTCCATCTGTGCTATTATATATGTGCCTGGAAGGGTGCCAATAACAATTACCGATCATTGCAAAGATCATCCCTAACTGAAGGCTCCTTCAATGTCAGTTTTGAACACATTCCGCAGTTTTCTCTAAGTTCAGAGAAAGATTTGAACAACAGTGCTGAAGGAGAAAAAAAGCCAGAAGGCAGATTTCAGAGCAACTATTTATAATATATTGAAGTTCTATCCTTAAACATGTCCATTTTTCTAGTTTTACCTGAATCTCTCTCTTAACTCCAAATTACATCACGAGCTATATTCTGAAAGTTACTTCTGTGAAAGAACCCTAGACATCTGGGGCCTATGATAAGAAAAGAAGCACTTTGCAATCTTCAGCAAAATAGAACATGGGGCAGATAGTGAGGGCAACGTTCAGAATTCATTATTGCAGCCACTGTGAAGAGAAACTTCTCTTGAGAGCTGCAGCAATTATGTAACAGTTAGCTACCAGAATGGGGATCTAAGTTATCTAAGATTCTTTAAAAAAAGAGTAAAATCTGGAGGCTTTCTCTGACTACTGTGCAAGTCAAATATCATCGAGGTAAAACCCAAAAGTACAGCACAGAAAATGTATCCAAATTCAGTATGACACAAGAGAGAACACCAGGAATCTGTAACGTGCTTAAGCCATGGTAACTTTAACCTGATGCTGGGAAGAAGAAAGTGAAATAATATTTCTTAAATTCTTCTATGCAACACAGCTCATTCCTTGTGTTTATCCAGCAAACCTGCCTTTCCAGAGATCTCCCCAGGTTGCACCAGATACCAGCGAGTATCACACATTGCAAAATGCCATAGTAGACTGCAATCTGATTAGAACTGTAACATTTCATTTGCAAACATTCTACTTCAGTTACAGATTAACAGAAAGGATTTAATTTCTTGAAGGAGAAAATAAGTAGCTGGTAAAAGCAAGGTATGAAAAAAAAGGATGCTGGATATTACAGGAAAACTGCAGGACCTGATTGTATATAGTTCATCTTTTGCATGCAGCTTATGATTTTTACGTAATGTCCTGGTTTCAGCTGGGATAGAGTTGATTTTTCTGCCTAGTAGCTGGTACAGTGCTGTGTTTTGGATTTAGTATGAGAATAATGTTGATAATATACTGATGCTTCCAGTTGTTGCAAAGTAGTGCTTACCCCAAGTCAAGGACTTTTCGAGTTTCCCATGCTCCACCAGTGAGCAGGTGCACAAGAAGCTGGGAGGGAGCAAAGCCAGGGCAGCTGCCCTGAACTAGCCAGAGGGATATTCCACACCATAGAACATCATGCTCAGTATATGAACTGGGGGGAGCTGGCTGGGAGAGGCCGATGGCTGCCTGGGAACTGACTGGGCATCAGTCAGCAGGTGGCCAGCAACTGCACTGTGCATCACTTTGTTTTCTTGAATTTTATTGTTCTTGCTCTTTTTGTTATCTCTCTTTTCATCATCATCATTATTATTATATTTTATTCCAATTATTAAACCGTTCTTATTTCAACCCACAAGTTTTACCTTTTTCCAGTTCTCCTCCCTATCCCACTGTGTGTGCGAGTGGCTTTGTGGTATTTAGTTGCCACTTGGGGTTAAACCATGACGTGAGAAGTCTCACCAAGACCAAATATACTTTCCAGAGATTATTAATGGTTTCACTTTGTCCAATGAAAAAAACCCAGCGTTTTTACTGAATTGTAAAAGCCAGCTCAACACCACTGAAGTCAGGCTTCAAATTCACATAGCAGGCATGAGACAAAATGGGACCTTTTGGGAACAGTGGAATGATAATCTAATCTATTAAACTGTTTAAGACTATGACCATGAAACTAGTGGTAAAGGAAAGGGTATGCCTTTTCCCACTTCTGCTAGAAATCTCCATCCTTATCTGCTTCAGGATCTACCTCACCAGCAGATCCTGCTTGAATAACACTCGTGTTTACTCTTTAGTACATGAAACAGCAAAGAGGAATAGTAAGATGGGTAGAACCCCCTGCCAGACTTACAACAAACAGCAAGTTCCAACAACTCCTCTGGTTCTCCCTTTCACTACCCAGAGGCATACAAAAGTCACTCTTGCAATTTAATCTCTTTAGCAACATCTGACCTGGCAGACCTAAGAATATTTTTTTATTCCCACACCTTGATACATGCACTAGGCATTATAAGCCTCATTCACTAGAATATTACAGAGCCTCTTGTAAGAATGGGGGGATTGTACAGAAAGAGATCTGTGTCAGCCAACAAGAAAAGCTTTCCTGAATTTCTTCCACCTGGCAATCACTGTAACCTTAGTCACTTTTCAAATTATTAAGGCTCATAAACTATTTTACTGGAAGTGTGAATAAGCAGAAAGGCCTCTATTAAAAATATGACTGAGAGCAGCGAGTCTTAGCACACCATCTGCAGTGATTGCACTCAAATATTTATTATGTAAGTTCCACTAAGGAATAGTCAATAAGCTTTGTCAGAGAGCTGATGAGAGTTCAGAGGAGAAAGCTATGTGTCAAGCAGCTTGTGACAGTACAAAGAGACTACAGAAATATATGCATCCAAGGGGAGAGCTTTCAGGCACTTAGAAGTTGGAATATAGCATTCAGTCACTCTCAGTTTCATGAATACACACTGGATTATTACATGAAAGGAAACCGCAGTTCTAGCCACACTGTGTTCTGCAGTACAGGTACATCTGCTGCCAAGGATGACCTTCCTGACAAGCACCTTATCCTCATCTCAGTGCCCTGGATTCTCAGTGATATACTTCACAGTCACTTTGACATAATGAATACAGGCTTTCTCAGAATATTGTCTTATGGCTTGTGATAACAATGAATGGCCAAAAGTAGAATGACTAGTCTCAAAAAGAGGCAGAAACTCCTCTTGTTCTTTCTCTGTTTCTTAAAGCTCTGTTCTCAACTGTTACAGACTGCTAACTTTCCAACAGTCATCTTCTCTTCCAGAGGCATCTAAGGATCAACAAGTATCTCATGAATAGGATCTCAAGTGTTCTGTGCTTTAGCTTGTCTCTTGTGCAGACGAATACTGCCCTGCCAGTGTTTGTTCAGCAGTTGCCATTGTCTGATACAATAGGCCTGGGTTACCATTTATCAGACCTGTTCTTCCAGCTAGTCTACATTCCTTGCCCTCACCACTTCCAGGATGGGGAGATCCTTTATGAAGATACTTCCTGAGCCTCCCCAAGGGGCATGCTCCCTCTTCAAGAAAACAACAATGATCACTTTCATAATAAATTTTAAACTGAAATAAATATTTTGAAAAATATTTTGATTAATAGCCCTGATATAATGTTATTTTCCCTCTTATGCTTCTTGGTTCCAAGAAAATAAAACACCTTCTTTCTAAACCATAGCTTGATCTCATTATGTCTTTTCCAAAATTTTCATATTTGCAACTTTTGCTGCTCTCTGCAAGTTCAGTGCAAGCTCTATGGAGTAGCTTTATTGGAAAGGAGTTTAAGAGTTTAGCACTGTGCACAAACTAAGTGCAGGAATTTATTAAAATGCAAAGGGTTAGAAATTAGTAACAACAATAATTTTTAAAAATCTGTAAATAAAATGAAAAAGTAGTTCAGCAAGCAAAACAGTATTTTTGCTTAGCAAACTATCTGACTCTTACAACTTTTCTCACAGCACATTTTTCAGCTGTTTCATACATACCTAGCCATAGGTTCTCAGAGTCTTTACAGAAGGCAAGTATGCTCAGTAAAACAAAGTATCAACAACCTCCTGATTCATGCACCCTTAACTGACATAAGCATAAGTAATCTCTTCAATTCACTGTCAGCTGGAGAGGAATGATGTACAGTATAGTGTGAATGCCCTCTGCAGGTAGAACAAGAAACCACTATAAATCTGGAATTTACTTCAGTTTGCCTATTTTTACTAAGTAGGTACTAAATAAGGAAGTCCATATTACTCCTTATTAGCCTTATTACCAAAAAATGGTAATTTTGCATACAGCTTACCATTTTTACGTGATGTCCTGGTTTCAGCTGGGATAGAGTTGATTTCCCTGTCTAGTAGCTGTTACAGTGCTGTGTTTTGGATTTAGTACAATAATAATGTTGATAATACACTGCTGTTTCAGTTGTTGCATTGTGAATCTCCTGATATCGCTGATAGACAGTTGATCATCTATCACAGACTTTTCACCAGCCATAAAGGCAGGCTGTGTCTACACTGCTGAATTACATAGGAACATGAAGTAATACTGAACCTCACAGCCTTGTTCATCAAACCTGCTTAACTGTTACAACACTCCTGGCATGGTTTGACTGTACCAGCTAGTATTCTTTCAAATACCCTCTGTATAATGGTATCTCTGTGTGTTTTACCAGTCCCATGAACTGCTGCACAACCTTCTAAATATTTTGAGCTCAAAAACCATCTCTCTCTCACACACACGTGCATGCACACACAAATCATGCTTACAGCCAGAATAGTACTCTGTTGTGTCCAGGGGACACCAAGGGCCAACTGACAGGTATTGTGGACATAACCAGTTCTATGCCATGTGGTCTCTGATCTAGAGAAAAGTCCCCTCTCTAAAGCCTCAATAATCTACTGCAAGAGCCAGGTGTTGAGGTAACCAATATTGCTTTTTCCTGAGGGGCCAGTTTAGTGTGGGGGACACCATGTGTTAGGTGGCCCACAAGCATCATGTGAAAATAGCTTCCAGTTGAAGCTATTATCAAAACAGATGCTAAACCATCAGCCTTATATAGGCATGCTCTGCTGTCTCTGTCCATGTTGCCAGAGGTTTCAGAGCCTCTGTCATAGCAATGTCCTATTCTCCACAGAAAACAGCAGTCAGCAACTACTGCATGCCTGAACTCCATGACATTCAGTCCCATGACCTCTATCTCAGCATACCCATGCTGGTTTTCCGATTGGCCAAATCTACCGTGGACGAGATCAACAAAAATGTAAATATGTACACTCAGTTTAAAAGAGGAATGATCTCAATCCCTGGCCAAACATGAATGTGAATAAAACTGAAGACTATTATGAATTTGGAGCAGGAAACAAGGCTTTTAAAGACAGTCTTTAGTGGAATAAGAGGACTGATGGACACCATATGGAGCACAGTAAATGTCACATGCAAAAAGAGTAACAAATCAACAGAAGTACTAAAAATCAAAACCAAGAAAGGATGGTGATGTGACAAAGAAAATCTATGGCCGTACTTAATTTTAATAGTCACCGTCACCCTTGCTATTTCCAAAGGAGCTCCTGACCAATTCCATGAAAACATGCCCAAAACATCTTGCTTAGGGGTAGATTCACTCTAACGAATGGCCTTGATTTCAAGTTGCACATAAGCTGCAGTTCTAACTTCATGCAAAGTACACAGTAATAGCTGCATTCAAAGACTCTAGCTGTATAGATAAATTACTTGCTTGTATTTGTCCCTAACTCTGCCATGGAAGTTCAGGTAATGCTTACAGTCCACAAAATCAATATACACCATTACAATGCTTGTCCGTTCAGTGAAAACACGAACAAATGACTTCATTCCTGTATTTGAGAAAGTAAAGAGAGATGTTCTACATACACAAGCATAAGCTGCCAGTAGAATAAGAACTGAAGAGCAGAAAACTATTTGATCAGCTTTGAGTTCAAAGACATGTCACAGCATACAAAGCTTCCAAACTGGATTATTGTGACACTGGCAGTTACAAAAATACCTTCCTTTTTCTGTTCATGCCCACAGCATACATGAAAGTCAGTCAGTCTGCATATATACATGGCTTTGGACTTGCTGTGTAGTCTGATTCATTCCAAGTCTGTCAAAGATCTTAAGTTATATTTCAGGTCCATGAAAATCACATTGTATGTATTCTTACACAGTTTTTAATTGAATTCCTAAGTTACATTTTAGTAATTTTTTTTTTTTTCTGCTGGGAATGCAGCAATTTTAGTAGTTTACAGCAGAAAACCTAACAGAGACATGCTTCTCATGGATGCTGCAGGTGTGCCAAGCATTGAGGAGTACACAGAGCAACTATAAGAACTGTGATTACTTGAAAATGCTTTTTTGAAGGTCCTATATTAATAACCCTCCTTTTACGTCCAACCTAACAAAGAGCAGATAAATCTTTACTTTTTTCCCCTGATCCATCTGTTGAAACACTAATGGAAAGTTTATCTTTAAGGGTAAGTCTATAACAATGGCCTTAGCAGCAAGAGACAAAGACCAGTACCTTGTTTTATTTGCATGCTGTGTCAATTATCTGTTTTACAAGTCTTCCCTGTTTCTAAATTGCATTTTCTCCTTTCCAAAGAATGCATGGGTGGTTTTGGTTTTAAGCGTGTGTGCGTGCACATGTGTGTGTGTATATGCACACCTGTAATTTTTACTTTTACTGAACTCCACTGTACTGCATACTCTACCTGCATTTTCCTGGAATTTACATAACCCAGAATTTGTTACCTGCCGTAGACTTACATTAATTGTGAGTTCTGTAGCTGTCTCCACTGATATGCAAACTAGAACTCTATACATCCCTGTCCTGTCAAAGACCAGTCTAATTCATCCTTCCTTCACAAAATACCTGTCACCAGTAATACCATTTGTCACATTTTTGATTCTTTGTCAAATCTCTCTCTTCTTTCCAGTACAGATACCTCAAGGCAGTTACTGCCAGTGTTAAGCTTTTACTATTCAAATAAAACACGTTAATTAACTTGCTAATACATTTAATTAAAAACAGACTAGACACCTTGCGTGGAGTTTACCAAAGCTCCCAAGCTAGGCTCCTTTTCACACTCTGTTGCATAAACTGAAGTGGGCATTTATCAAGGTGTCTGCAAGTGAAATATCCAAGAAAGCAGGAACTGTAAAGCTGCCAGGTTTCAAAGTACCTGAGCATATCATTCACAGCGTCTAGAATATAGCACGTCAACAGGTTGTCACAGCCGTAGACTGAGACTTAACAGGATGGCAAAGCATGTTAAGTTTACTGCATTTTAAAACAGGCTGATGCTTACTTTGTGAATAGGAAATTAACATTGACTTTTCTGATTTGCAGAGGGTTTTATGGTTAATATATTGTGTATAAAATTCCCGGGGCTCTTACAATTGCTGGTGTATCTCTGCATCTTAACTTCAGTTCAAGCAGGGACTTTTTATATATATTTTTTATTTACTAACTACCATTGGCAGCTTCCATCACCCCTCCAAATACCATTAGAGTTATTCTTAAACCTACAAGGCAAACCCTCTCAGTCTGATTAGGAGGATAACTAGAGTTTTAAGATAAATCCATTAACATTTGAACTGAAATTAAGTAATATCATAAGATACATGATGAAATTAAAACCAATTATTGCTAGAAAAAAACTAGTAAGGATTCAGTGGCTGATTTCCAAAAAAGGTTGCATAATCTGTTCTTCCATCCTTATTCAAATTTCCATTTAATTAATAAATGTGTGCAATAATCATTCTATACAGAACAAAAAAGAAAAATAAATTGAAAATGCACCGTCACAAATCAGTTGTTGCAATTAATTTTTGAGCACCATCTGCTGGTCTTTTTCTAAAACAACAACCAGATTTCTCAACTGCTGTTAACATCTAGATATGTTTCAGGTCTGTATTGACTTATCACTTACTTTGTTACATATTTAGTAAAAGTTCCCACGAGTAGTGCATTATTATCATACTAGAGGAAATAACAGGATTCATGTAATAATGGACAGCTATAGAGGAGATGTGTTGGAAAGGTTAAAATAGCTGCTCTGCAGTTAACGTAGGTTGAGGTAAAAACATCGCTATGACAAGCTTAAGCTGAAAAGGTTTCTAAAGTACACTGAAAATGAAAGCAACTTGGCCACTGTTTTCGTCTTAGCATACCATATGTCACCGCTACCACAGCTCTTGTCAGCAAGGAAAGGAGAGATATCACTGCCATCTTTTATTTCTTGCAGATTCTCAGATACTATTGGAAAGACTTGTAGAGAAATCTACATAGACAGAACCTCACCCTTGCTCCCCTCTTGCTCCTAGCAATGCAGTGCCATCTGCTTTTTGTGTCTTTCTCCTTACTCTATTCCAGAAAGACCTAACATTTCCTCTAGGAAGGTACCATGTTAGGAGCCCGGGCTCTGGTAGAGTTAACTATTAACAAATCTGGAGTCTTATTCTTTTCTCCTTCTCTCTAGAACACTAAATAAATATTTGCTTAATGTGCACTTACCACAATATTTTGTAATATAAGAAGTCTGTACTGGTTTTCTGTTAAAGACAATTTACTTCTGGTTTGCATTGCCTTGTAACGTACAGTTTAGAAGACAGCATTTGAATTTTGCCATGTACTTCCCATGCTTCTAACAAATATACTTAAATACCACAAACACTAAATATGAACTAAAATATTTTTTTCTTATCAAATAATTTAGATAAAGATTAGTTTTAGCTTCAAACTGAAGGTACAACCTGCAAGGCCTAGATATAGAATGCTGCCTCATTGATACTGTGAGCAGTTATTTAATTAGAGTATTGAATCACTGAATAGTCACTAAAAATTATCAATTGAATTAGTCATTTATTCACACTCCACAATTGCTTTGTCTACTGCCCAGAATATTGTAGTCAATCTGGATATATTCTGTGTAATGGTCAATATTTCACAGTAGACTGCTGTCAGTAAAAGCTTGATTCCTACAATAATCCAACGAACACTTAAATATTTTTTTTTTTTTTCACGTTGAAGTAAGTAGGGCTGCTTCTGCATTTTTAGTTAACCATGTATGTTCAGGATTGAGACTTTGGAGCCTTGTGGAGGCTCACAAAAAAATAAATCCAAGTAAAAGAGCATGCAGAAGGCTACTGTTCATGAATGGGGTCTTTCCAGAATTGAAACATGCTTAATAATTCAAGGAATACTAATACTTCATGCAGGAGAAAAAAAAATCCAAGTTGTTAGTCTGGATCAAGATCATTCTGAAGAAAGAAAATGCAATGAATTCTTAACACCCATTAGTAATTTGCAAGAATCCCAAGGGCATTGATACAGAGTTTAAATTACAAGAATACTGATAGCAGAGTTAGTCTAAAAGTGAAGATTCTGGAATAACATAGCTAGAAATGTTTCTGCAATTCCTTTACCATTGTAATTAAGACATTATTTTTGCATTTGCAAAACAGCAGTTTAAAGGTTTGTTTTGTGCTCTTTTCTGTTTTCTAAAAGGGGAAGGTATATGACGATGAGAATATATAAACAATTTTTTATTTATCATTGTTGGATAGAGAAGTTAGCTACCAATTTTAACACAACAGTTTATCTTGTTGCCTGGTATTATCTAGCTCACATCGTCTTTTCACACTAAGAACCCCTTTCTCTTGGGTCACACTGATACTCTTCATAAACCTGCACCAGTCCCGTGATACTCTGTCTAGCACCCAGTGACATCCTAATGCATGGGCTCTGTTACGTTATAATTCCACACTGGCACCATCCTACTTACAGGAAATGGCTAGAAGCTGTTGCACAGGTTACTAAAACTCATAATAATTACTTGTAAAACATTCTTATCTCAACAATTTAAAAATACAATCCAATGAAATGCAGTTCACATTTTTTAAATACTAATATTACAAACGAGTTTCAAGTGAGGTCCCAGCTTACATCTAAGTATAGCACAGCAAGCACAATGTTGGAGATTTTTTGGCTCTAGTTTTGAAAGCATTAACCATCAGTTGGGAGTATTTGCAAATTTTTAACCCAAGTTCCTTCCTCCTTTCTAGAAGGCTTCTCTTTTGATGCCCTACTAAAGTTTCAGGATGTTTTTCTTGTTACATCCTGCTTTAGTTCCAAGATACAAGCCCTCTTGGAAGCCCCCTACAAGTTTCACAGCCTTACAAGGAAAAAATTACAATAGAACATCCATCTGAGGAAGAACCACATCCTAATGAAAGAAGGTGGGAACAGACTACCAGCTATCAATAATACAAAGTAGCATGCAACAGAACTTCGAGAATCTTTTAGAGCTAATTCTGCTCTAAGAAGTCCAAAGTTCTTTACTGTTACAGATTGAGTTACGTGTGTATTAGAGGAAACAGTATTTCCATCTATTAAAGAAGACTTGAATTTTAAATGCCTATATTGATTTCCTGGAGCAGCTGACATTTAATAACAGATGCTGTTGTGAAAGACTTAGTTTCAAGTTTCCTTGCATCTTTCTGCATTTCCCTGACGTTTTAGTCAATAGTTGTAGTGGACTTCAGAGTAGACAGGTGACTAAATCAATTCCAAAATCTTGAGTTTGTTTACAGCAAGCAGAATTGTTAGTAGCTTCACTGTTGGTACCCCTGGGCAATAAAAGATTGGATATTTGCAGGAAGCAGGTAAAAGTATCAGTTCCTAATTTAAAATAACAAGCTTCCTGTGCCACGTTATTTGTATTTTGCAAATACAAGACATTAAATAGGATCTCGTTTGGTTAATAACGTCTTGAAGTATAACGGCACAGGTTTTCAGTGCACCTGCAGATCTGCAGGATCAACAGCTACACCATTCCCTTTGTTAAAGTTTCTCACACTCTCACCTCTCTACCTACAAAGTCAGAACACTGATCCAGCTCATTCATTCTCATGTTTTTTTCCTATTACAGTACCCTGTAAACACCTAATGAATAGACTGGGAACACAGGGCTGAAGGGAGATATTACGAGGAAGAAACATGTATAATGCCATTGATTCCCACTGCTTTTGTAGCTAAGCCTAAATCAAGAAAATTGGCTGTGTTTCACCCCTCTAGGGTCTCGCTCCACTTCCTTTGCCCAGCGTGCTGGTTTAAGACCACTGCATCCACACGCTTTTCCCACAGTTGGGACAAGTACAACAGAGCCTATCAGCAATGACTTGATATGCCACCAATTATTTATTTGCATTTCACCATTGAGGCCTACCCTTCTTTTATAAAACTTGGATTAAATTACATCTGATTTCTGAAAGACTGAAAGTGTCAATTATCCTATGATAACTGGGTAACTTCATACCTGTCCCACCTCTCCAGGCAGGCTTCATGACAGTTTATGAAGTCTCTGGAAAGACCAGCACGTTATGAACTATTCTTTCATAATCAGATTTCTGCACAGAATGGGCTATACTATAATCTTCTTGTATAGCTTAAAAATTACTCTCTTATTGGAAGAAAAATCTACTTTTTTTCTTCACCTCACTGCCCAGTCATTAGATAGGAACAGATTTAATATATGCTGTTAAATTTACGAACAGAGTCTAAGAGCATCATTTGTCTCACACTGCAGGCAGACTAACACTGTTGCAAATGTTTGGTGTCAGCATACAGCATGCTACTAATTTAAAATGCTGTAAAACACTGTGTTATGATATTGTCTTATATCTTACCTGCTTCAAAATTTAATTTTAGGGATTTATCTCTTCTGTGGAAGACAGATTCCTGGGAAGGTAGTAATCCTCTGTGAAAACTCATGTTATTTTAAGATATCTATTATTCTGTAGTAGGCCAATACCAAGAATGCTAAAGTAAAGAAAAATAAATGGAAAAGACTTTATGCTTCACGCATCAGAGCACTGAGCTGGGAATATAAAAGGACCTGATTCAAAAGACAGACAGTTCTCTCTGTGAAAAAATTAGCCAGAGAAAAGATGGAAAGAGAAGGAGCAAATGAGAAGTGAATTTGTGTGACCTGAACACTGTTTAAATATGCTACATGTTTTATCATCTTTCTTCTAGGGTTTTGGTTTTGGTTTGGTTTGGTTTTTTTTTTTTTTTAATGCTAGTGCCTAGTCAAGTGCCTTCTTCAGTTAAACAGTGCCGGAAGACATTTGTATTTGCCTCTTCTCAGCTAACATATCTCTTGCAATATGATAGAAAAGAGCCTGAAACTGTCACTTCATCAAATGTCACATGACTCCAGCGGTGCCTCCTTTGATGAGCTAATTGGTGTTCCAAGAGGGCCAGGACTGCCCTGCATTTGAACATACTTTGTATAATAGGCAGGGTACTGCTTTTTCACAAGAGTTCTCATGCAGCAGTACAAAACCACTGTGGCTACATAAATAAGGTATTTGACACCTGTATCCTTTTCAGAATAGCCACAAAATGCAATGAACCAAGGATGGAGACATCTTCTAAGCCTTTTTCCCTAAAAAAATATTTGAACCAAGCCACAAAAATGCAGTGAACCAAGTATGGAGACATCTTTTAAGCCCTTTTTCCCCAAAAAAATACTCAAACCAAAAATATAAGCAAAGGGACCCTCTGTCACCCAGTGATATTTATGTTACTCATTCATGACAGCGACAAAATATAACGATAAAGAAACAGCACAATATTTGCCGAAGTATAACTACTGCTTACATTACTACAGCATCTAGGAGCCCCTGTCATCAATCAGAAGCCACTGTACTAAGCCCTATATGAAGGCAGAGGGAAAAAAAAAAAAAAAAAAGATACCCCCTGCCTCCAGAAACAAAAGTCATGAGAAGTGTGTACAACATACCACCACGAAATCTCAAGTCAGTCAGTCTTGGCAAGACAATAAGATCACCCCTGTCAGTTTTTCTGTTCCCATCAAGACAAAGGACACTGCTGAATAGTCAAAGGAAAATAGGAGGTAACTGGAGCAGGCTGTGGGGAAATTTTTCAGTACAGAGCTTTCTATCTACTACAGCTAAGTCTGCCAAAGCGTACTGCTTGTGGCAGACATAAGCTTCCCACTAAGAGCTAATTTGCATGATCCGACTGAATGCAGGTTTTGCAGAATAACATCTGTAATTTATTCCTACAGCGTTTAATAGAAATTTTCACTTAGTTTCTAATTTTCTTTCTGTCTTCAGAGCATTACTTCAGTACTTGCATGAATTCAGTAAGTCCATGAATTTTACTGGGAATTTCCAGTGTTTTGTGGCCATTGTGTCCTTTAGGAAACGACATGTGAAAGTTCAGACCTTCCTGAAGTTTTCTTGAATGCCTGCTGCATGTAATTTTGGAATTCTATACAGCAACTATAGCTTTTCCATATGGTAAAAATCAACATTTAACTAGGAATGAACAGAAAAATAAGCAGAAAGAGGAGTAATCAATCTAATTTCTCTCCATGAAGAGTTTTGAGTCATATATTGAATTTATCCTAAGCACATACCTGAATCTCATCTCCAATAGTACTGAACGACAGAAACTCGAAAGCTTCTACTTATTTCCTTCACTGGCCTGAATTCAAATCCTTTACTTTGTAGAATTTATGTCAATTCTAAAAAAAAAAAAATATATCCAAACAACAAATGTTGCAACACGGTTTCTAGGCTGAAACTCATTTGGTTTTTAAAATTAGACCTCCATTTAACAGAACTACTACACAAATATAAGCCTTATGTGCATTATGTTTGTTTCTTGATTTCTCCCTCCCTCCCTGCTATGGGAATGTGTTCAATCTCATGTTTTACACTCACAATACATTTGTTTAGTCTGCCATTTTTTTTGTCTTTTTCCCCAACTTTTAATCAGTGTTCATACCAAACAGTTCAAATAAACCCTCACACTACATTTAAGTTTTGTTTGCTCCTGAGTTACACATACTAGATAGTTTATCTACTAAACAGATAAATATCCTTCTGTTATTGGCTCCAGATAATGTGTGCAATATGAGATATGAAGATTTTGTGCGTGAAAAATACATAGTATTATGGTCATTTAGCAAACCTGAGCCACTCTGCCCTCCCTCCATAGAGAAACTTGAGGAGGAAGGAAAATTGTCTAGGGAGTCTACAGTAGTACATGGGGTTTGCTCATCTGACAGACTTTCAGGACATAGTTTGTCAATGCACAGAAGTATGTGATTGGTAAGCAGCACACTGCTCTATAGAGTCAGAAACTGCTTAGTTCCTGTAAGAACGGTAATTTTACATCTGGTGTCCTGAAATGCCTTCTTAGCCGGAGAGAGGAACTTGGAAGAAAGTGACTCACACTGCCAGCTTTTGATGTGAAAACCCTCCCAGGAAGTGCTTGTGGAAGGAACATTGCTGTCCTCCCTCTGCCCAGATTCCATGAAGTCCTGTCCCTGAATGAAACATTAAAGCAGAATAACACTCCCAACTCTCTCTAATAGCTGTACAAGTTAAAAATGAGACAAACAAAAAAACCCCACCACCTCAAAATCCAACAATACTTCAAACTTCTGGTATGAAAGCACTGCTTTTAAAAACTGTATTACTCTTATAAGTATTGTCACCATCTAGTGACCATTGCTTAAAGATCTTTTTAGCTAGAAGTCATGAATGAAATAGCTTTGCCATGCAGGATGAAATGAAGACAAAAACCATCACCACCCCATTTAGCAGCATAAAAATGGAGTAGCATTACACATCTAGTAGTTGAGGAAAGGTTGGCAAAAGGAATCACAACAATCACAATAATGCAAAAATGAACTCAAATTACACGGTTAGATCCCATAATAAATTTTTTTCAAAATTCCAGAACTAATACAGAAGATACTTATATAACTCACTCTCAACTTCAAATTACTCATATTCTATAGGTATACATGTGTGTGTGTGTTTTTATATATACATATGGATGTATGTACTTATATAGACACATACATACATATACATGAATCCTTAATGTTAAATTAATTTTTAAGAACAGAAATTACCAAAATTTAACAAACCATGACAAAATCAATAGCCATATATTGAAAAGAAGCAGAGGACTAGAATGATAACTAAGTTTAGAATGTTTTCTTACAGAATTTGTTCAACCTGCACATGCCTGACATATAACAATGTTTCAATTCAGTTTCAGAAATAATAGATAGGGTTATACATTTAAGAATCAAAAGCTGTGTTTGTTACACACGTAATTTTCTTCTCTGTCAATCTTGAAATTTTTGCAAAGACTGTTTACTTAAATCTTTTTAAATTCACCTGCATTGATTGATTGATGCAGTAACTTTTAAATAGAAGATCACCAATTGTAACAGTTACAGTTGAATTGTATCAGCTACAGTTCAGTCAGAATACAAAATTACCCTTTACTCCAAAGCAAGTACAAGGGGTGCTTTCAGCACTAAGGGGCAGTTATTGCAAAATCAAAGAGAGAATTAATAGAGGGTCTTTCAATTTAACAGCAGAAATTTAATACACAGAGATCCATACATACTTTTTTTCAGGACTTAAAAAACGTCCTCATACTATAGTATGTTAATAAATACACATTAAGGTGTTATTATTTTTATAATTTCTTAAATTACAACAATAAAACATGGGAGATGTTTACATTCCCAAACATTTCTTTTATAACCTTTAAACAGCATTGCAGACTAAGTTAAAAAATATGCAGCCTTTTTTTATCGGTTTGCAAGTGATTCAAGTAACGTCTACTGAACAGCACCGTTTTTTGTTGAAACAGCTAAAACTTAAGTCTTATCTAGAAAAGGATGGCAGCATAAAACCAAGTATGTAAATACAGTTACACATTTTTAAATTCTTAGTGCATGTCAAAACACAAAAGCTCTTTTCCCACTCTCCTTTAAACTGGCATGTATGGCTTGCTGTGAGATGTACCTGATCTAGTCTGGAGATTGGTGTGCTACCTATGGTGGAAGCGTACTGTTTTGAAAAGAATTGTTACTAGGAAAGCAGTAGAACATTTCTTTTCCATGGCTACATTCCTGGGGATGCAAGATAGTCAAAACAAACCCAACTGTCATCACTAGCACACCGACAGCAAGAATCAGGCAGGATATGAGGTTATCTGAATGGTTCCATCGCTCTTTGGACAGCCTTAGATAACACGCTGTTGGGATGATAAAAACAAGTGGGGTAGCACTCAGAACTCCCTGTGTGTGGGAAACAACAATAGAAAAAACCCTCATAAGCATGTATATTTAGATGTGAAGAACAAAAACCTAAATTTTTAAATGGTTGTGGTTAGATTGATGCAACAGTAAAGCCAGAGAATAGAGGCCTATTCCAGTGCTGCTATATGGAAAATTTTTTCAAAGTCACAAATAACTTGCAAAAATATCTGTAAAACTACTTGAAATAATTCAGATTTATTTAAATGCTTTTGCTTTGCTGATACAGAATAGTATTTTAAATTGCAAGTACTATTACATCTGATTACCGGAAGTTTCACAGCTTCAGAAGTACAGTAACAGCCCAAACACAATAGTTCTGCAATACTGTAACTGACCTAAAATATTTAAAATCATTCCATGTAGGAGTCTAGATCTAATACTGCCTTACGAAAGTGGAAACATTGTATAGCAATTCAAAGAATTCTGATCAATTTCTACATTTACGACCTGATTTAGGTTGAGTTCCCTATAAAAGCAAAGCTCCCTTTGAGAGTAGAACTTCCCTTCCTACTAAAGATTCAGCTCCTCTTTAAACACTCTTATAGACAGGGTCAGATAAAAAGCACCTGCTTAAATGCTTTTTACAGTAAAGCCACTGCAGATTAACATATGAGTTACACACCAAAGGAGAGCATTTTTATGCAGAAATTTTGAATGTTTACTTTGTCACATACTTAAAAAACACTATGTTTCAACTTAATTATGGTGAGGTAAAATCCAGCTTACTGAATCTCTTTGCATTATTGTTTGTGCAAACAGCCTAACAGTGATCAGTACAGACATCAAAAATAGGTACATGCACGAAGTATCTTCTTCATAAAAAACAAAACTCTTAAGTATGTGAAGCAACACAAACTAGGAACCCAGTAAAAGAATAGCACAGCAAAATCCATGGACCCTTGATTCCCCTATGACTGAACAGTTTCCCTGGGGAATTGCCACAGGGCAAACACAATGGCTTGTGCTTTGTTTAAAAAATGAGAAAGCAATGAAAATGTAAGCGAGTCAATGAAACAGCAGCAAATGCCACCTTGGTAAAGAGCCAAAAGGCAGCTCTTCTGCTGGACAGAAAGCCTGCTGAGACACAGATAATCTTTCTTTCATGTGTAAAGACTCTGCCTATTCATTTTTCTCTACTGATGGATATCGAAACTGAACAATCCTTCTGAGTGCAACAATTACGTACAATAAACACGTACAGCTGTATTGTCAAATTCTCTTTTAAAAAGGAATAAAAACAACCCCACAAGAAAGGAGCTACCCACTGAAATGTCTGGCTAGCAACTTCTATTTGCAACTGAATCAAGCTCAAGCTATCAGCTTGATTATTGAGCAATTGCTTAGGCATCTCTGGGTAAAAATATTGTAAGGATGGAATGTGTGTTTTTGAGTGATTATTTTAAAACAATTCAATTCCAAATAGGAATCACACATAACTTATTAATGCTAGAAAGACTCACTGGCAGTTCTCTAGTGTAAATTTATTCTTAACATATTATAACATAATAGATGTAAAACA